>NW_010519776.1:0-10709 GCF_000687285.1 Phaethon lepturus
CCTTTCCAACCTTAGTGATTCTGTGATTATTCTGTGAAAGAGGTCTAGGACCATCTCATTGTGCATGATGCGGCACCGCAGTCTAAAACAAGAACCATCTTTGGGAGCAGCCTGGCAGAGTAGCACAGATACAGTCACTGACTTCTATTCCTTGTATGATTATTATTGTCTCTTATGCTCTATTGCACAAAACTTATGTCACCAGGGTAATTCCATCTGTTCTCTTTCATGCACAGTGATACAGCTGTAGATAGATATGTCAGTTTTAAAGAGAAGCACTTCCTACTGAACCATTATTACGTGTAATCAAAACCTTTTGGGTCATGGCTAAACTGCAAGGTATTCCAAAGTAAACTAAACCTTTTAGGGTTCAAACAACCTTAATCAATACATTATTTGTCACTAAGAACTTTGTACCCTTTTCACTCTTAGTATTAGTGGCAGTACAGTTCTCTGGAGTGAACACATGTCTTTTAAACCACCTTTTCCTTGTTACAAGACTGTATTTCACCTTGTGACACTAGAAAAAAAAAAATATATCTTATTTTACCTAGTTTTCCAGCCATAGTACCAGATTCGCTTCCGGAATGCAAAATGAACTCAACTGACCTGAAAATTGGTGTCGGTAAGATCCTAGTCCATCATGGTCAAAATCCCATTTGCAATTCCTACAGCCTAGAAGTACTTTTGTGCTGAGACAATGATTTTAAACTGCATTTCCACTGAACTGATTGTCACTCCTTCCTGCAAGATGTCTGCATCCACAGGTCAGACTGGTTCTCTCACAAAGTGTAAGAAAGCTAACGTAACTCAGTTAGCTTTACAGTTTAGTTAGACGTATTTTTCTAACCCCTCATAAAAGTTTAAACATTGAAGACCTTGTCAGTATGATCATTAACCCATGGCTTTGCTATTAAAAGAGAAATGTAATTAGAGGGAAATGTCAATAGTAAGAAACTAAGTAGTAGTCTAGAAAAGCTGTGTCCCAAATCAAATGTTCCTGTGACAATGTATGTGTCGTAGAAACAGTACAGCCTTTAGTCTGCACTGCTATTCATAATGGAGATTTCTGAATCCTCAATCTTCACTGATTTCTTAATAAATAAACACGTGTTCACAAGAGGTACTGACTTCTAAGCACACCGCTTGTTGAGGTTGCGGTCAGGATGTGTGTTGAATGCAAATGATGTAGAAATCTATAGCTAATGTCACTATATCACAGAGCTAGATTAGGGCAGCATCAGGGACTAGAGAGGGAAGGTTCCTCGTTGGGTGTGCACATTCACTTCTCACATTTGTTGTGAAGTCTGTTCTATCACATAGATTTCTCCCCTTGAAAGCTCCTGTCTCAAGGTGTGAAGCAGTCTGGAGTGAAAATGGAGCCATGAGGCAGCTTTTTGCCTCTATACTTTCCTTTCTTTCTGAATATAGTGACAGACTATTTAGATCTTTCCTGCTAGATCTAACTGTCAATGAAGATGATGGAAGAAAGAAGTGCTGGAATTTCCCAGGGTAAACTCGGAATTGTTGCCGAACTGGGCAAACAAGTAAGAGCTGCCCGTTATTGCTCACAGCACGGGGATCTCTGGTTTGAATAACCAGAGGGCTGGTGGGGACCTCTTACTACAAAGCAGGATCAATTATACTGTTCTGTCATTTCTATCGCTATACTAATCTATGCCATTTTTCTATATACAGTCTACCAAGCTTCACAGTGTTGACAATTCCACAAACATCTTAGGAAATTTATTTCAAAAGCTAAAATAATCTAAACCTAACATGATCAAATTATTCCTTTTCCACTTCCAGAAGTCATTTTTGTAGCACAAAACTCTTTTTACTCTATCTCTTTACTCTATCCACTCTAGATCTGCATCTTTTATGAAAACAGTGTGTCAAACTAGGCTGTACTCCAACTGAGAACTTAGTTATTAAAAGGGGAGAAAATAGGGTCCGTTCCACAACAGAAACAGTTAGAAGGCCAGCAGTTCAGTGGAGCATTGCATCTTACAAATTTCTAAACAACAGTGAGGAGCTTGTGACTATTGATCCAAGCGAAATGTTCATCATGCTAATGGAGTCTACCCCCAAAGAGTTTCTACATGGGCAAACATGCAGTAAGTGCAGGCTTTGCACACTCTTCCAGAGGCATGGGGCTGATGAAAGCAATCAGTCTTCATTTTTTCAGGATCTAGTAGTACCAACCGTATGATAGAAATGTAATTAGAGCTTTTCCAGTTGACAACAGAGTCAGTTTGATCTGAGGATGTGACAGCCGTTACCATCTTCAATCTGTCCTGTCTTTGAACTACACTGAGATTACACATATGAGATGGTTGAAACCACAGTTCTGCAAAATGCACTCAAATTCAAAAGAATTAAGTAAGAAATGAACAGAATGACACATTAGCAGCATGTATCAGTAGATCATTAAAATTATCTCAGCCCTCACATAGTGTGAGCAGATTCATCTCACTCTAGTGTCTATTTCTAGAAATGAGACAAGAAGATGCATATTTGGGGTTTTTTTTTGATGCATTATATCAATGGGACATTGAAAGCATGTATTTAAGCCCTAATCCTTTTCAGACCCCCATGCTGTCTAATTTGGATGGATTCACAGCCCTCTTGCTGTTTTGATTCTCAACTGTCAGCCTCCCTTGCAAGCAGTCAGCAGCCACTTTCACTGCTGGTACCTTGCCATCTTGCTTGGGATTGCGACGTTCATCTCCCAGTGACACTTCAATAACTGACTATGTATGCAAGGGAGAGAGCACTAAAAAGCAGAGAAGAGTTCCATCAGGTCTTAAACAATACATATTAATTTATTACAACCCATATTGTTTTCTTCTCTATTTTTTTTTTTTTCCTGAGAGCAGAGGTCTAACGAAAAAATGGTCAACTGTTCTTGTCCACCCAACTCTCCTATTCACGTGAAAGCAGTAACAGTATCTCTAACAAAATAATTTTTCAAGGAGGTGGAAAAGATTAAAATTCATTGCTGTGTTACATGGAAATACAACTTGCAGTTAATATTCTAGCAGTGTTGCTATAGAACATGAATCAGCTTTGGAAAACAGATTCCACCTAACTGGATGTTATTACAGAGTTTACAAAAGTAGTGCTTTAGCTAGATGACTGCTGCCCTGAGCATATGAAAATTTCCCATGTAAACATCTAATTAACAGTCTCAAATTGACAAGAATCTAATTTCAATGAAATTAAAGTTTCTGCTGTTCATATTATATCATTGAAGTTAATTTTAATACTTCAAGCATAGCATAGTTTGTCTGTTTTGAGCTGTGTCTTCATCTAGTATAAATAAAAATAGATCCATGTAGTTGCATGAAATTATGTCATTTTACACTGGCTAAAGATCTGCCCCCCTGAGCACCTGGTCTATTTTAATTTTACCTCTTGGATACCAAGTGTACCTTCGAGTATTAATGCTGCTTTTCTAGCTAACAAGTGAAACATGGAAATATCTTCAAATGACTAAAGTTTCCCCATGTATTTTTTCTTTTCCTGAGGGAATTATGAAGTCCTACAAGCACTTCATTATTTCTAAAGCTTCTGAGGAAAATAGAATAAGTTAATAATTCATTGCTGTCACTTAGGAACATGGAAAAAATTATTGTGATAAAAGTCTTTTCCTTGAAAAACAGGAAACTTTTCTAAGTAGCAGAATATTTCTGACATGGAAATACTGTGTAAAAAAAGAGGAAATAAATTTAATTATTTAAAATATTAAAATATATTTTAATTTTAAATGGATCAAGAGTACAATATGGATTGTAAAAATACAAAAGAATATTTTCATTATTTTAGACTAATTTCAGCATGTTTAGAGAAATATTGTCCTAAACACAGCATATTCTAGAAGAGATTTTGCAACAATTTATAGACTACACTGCAGAGCAGAAAAGACCTTAAATGACTTTTCCTGCCCTCTGGGACGCTTACCCTGAGCTCTGTTCTGAATAATTCTTCCAATTTTTCTTCTTTACACAAGACAAAACACATTTTGGGGCAAAATATTAGAGCAGCATGGCAATGTGCCAATTAGCAAAGCGATGCTAAATTTTCAAAATATACCAACTGATCTCTCTTACTTAAGTGTAGCAGTGAAAATGTAGAATAATTTAAAAGTATCCTTGTTGGTTTAATTTCTGTAGGTAATAAATCACTGATTTGAACACCTGTTCCATTTACAGTTAGACTCTGGTTCACATTAATACCTTAGCAGATGTTTAAATATTAGAACCTTTATATTGTCCTTGATATCAATGGTATTAACAGAGTCTTTAAAACCAACTGTGTGCTTAAGAACTGGTCTGAATAAAGTTATTAATCTGAATTACCATTAAAACCCATAATGACCAGCCTACTCATACTCCAAAGGACCACGTTAATTCTGAAATATCCATAGTTTCCAGCCTTTACTGCTCAGCAACACTGCAGAAATCATACTTATTCCCTGTGCTTAGAACAGAAGCTACATTTATCAGCAAAAACTGACTTTTAGTGTCAGCTGCTTGAAATTATGTTTACATATGTGGACACCATTTGCACTAGAGCTGTGTATTTTCATACACAAATGTTACTGTGCAGCAAAGAGCAAGGACAAAATGAGAGGCCCAGTTGTGCCTCCTTTGAAAATACCTGCCCTAAGACAGTTTGCATAGATTAGCTTAAACAGAGCTGGAATTAGTTTGCAGTACATTAATGATAAGTCTTAGCACATTCCAGTGACCTAAGATATCACACACAGGAATTGCACCATCATAAATGTTTGAAAATCTGAAGTGAAGAAAATCCAAATAATTTTGTTTTGCCAAGGGACTGGGACAAACACAGTCTTGTTTCTAACTAGGTCAAAAATACTTAAATAAAAAGACTTTACTTAGGTTGCTAATATAAAAAATCTATACAAAGTAGATGGCATTCTGCTTACTTATGTGCTTTTATTATAGCAATAACTCGTATCTATTTTCTGTGTGAGTTAGAGTCTTGTACATCTATTAATGTACAATCTATTAATAAGGAGCAAGAGAGAGCAAGGGGAAATGAGAGACCCCACAGCCATTCAAGGAGAAATAAAGGTTTCAACTGTTTACAAATACGTGTCCCAGTTTCTTGCAATCTACATTAAAGGGTACTGACAGATCCTATACCCGAGCTGATGTGACATGACAGATTGCTCAGATCAGAACACTGTGAGGGGCCACAGGCTAAATGAGTCAGTGCAGCTTCTCTCCATTTGCATCTTTAAAGTTTTTATTTCCAACATGCACACAAACTAATTTCATACTCCTGGTTTTAGACCCCAGTCAGAAATGCAGTGGAAAAAATTCTAACCACTTCAATAACTTACACTTTTCTTTACCCAGTTACTAGGTGTTAAAGTTTGCAAAGCTTTAAACTAATTGTAATTCTTTCCTGATTGCTGTGATTATTTTTCTGAAGCCCTATAAAAATTGACTTTAGTATGAAAGATAAAGTCGAAATACAGTACCAAAAAAATGAATTGAAAACAGAGAAAGATAAAAGTTCGTATGGCTTAATCAATAATTGCTTATTCTTCCTCCCCACAAAAAATAGCCACACAACGGACTTCTATTTTTTTCTCACTCTGTAATTGTTATTTAAAGAATATAAAGCTCCAAGTGTAAGTTATCTGGCATTCATTTCTATTAAGACCCAGACACTGTGTCACTGTCTCTGCTACAAGTCCTCAGTAAAATCCTGACGGTTGTTTACCAGTTGTAACTTTGGCTGCCTCAACTGCTCAGCTCCTTCAGCATCCGGACTCCACTGCAGAATTTTTAAACAATTTCTAGCCACAGCACCAAGACATCTGTTTGTGAGAATCCGCTATGAATGATGCAACAGAATGAAAATCAGAATTTCCCCTTCTTATTAATTTAATCTTGATGGAAGTCTCTGCTCTCTGATTTTTCACGTGATAGGAAGAACAAACGCACATCCTGGCCCTGGTGGGTCAAGGTAAAACTGTCCCTGGTGATAGAGCGAGCTGAGAATTTCCACCACATAAGCCAGTATGTCCTCTACTGGCTGTAAATAATTTCCAATAACTTCCATGGTGGGTGGTACCAGATATTGATGAATTAATACTTTGTCTGTAAGACAGTGGAGCAGTAACTGTATCCAGACTACTAATATGTTTCATTTACCCTTAAGAATTAATCAAAGGGAAAATAATCACAACAATATGGCAGGCAGAATAAACCTCTTTTTTATACCAAAACAATGATAACTGCATTTCCTACTTCTTTATCCTTCCCCTCAAGATAAGGTCAAAGATTATGGTCATTCTCACAAGTTTTTTGTGCATAAAAGAGTAGGAAGGAAAAAGCTTTCTACTTTTTAATCAAAATACTGTAAAATAGAGGATACTTCTTTAAAAACCTGCCAAACTCCCCATATGAGCAACTCTTAAATATCATATTCTACTCAGTCCTCTTCTCTAAATTACATTAAGCCTAAAGGAACCTGAATATTGTCATTCACATTTGTGAGGACCTTCCATCTTGTTCATTTCCATCAGCACTTTTCCTTATCTTTCTGTCAGTCAACACTGATTAAGAGAAGGCGTTTCTGACTGCCGGGTAAAGGACTTCCAAATACCATCTATAAGCAAAGACCCAGCATTTCCTATAAGCCTAATTTCCATCCATCAGCTTCTAAGCAGACACTTGGTCTCAGAGAACACCTTTCTGGTCACATCAACATCCCATATGCAAACAGTATGAACTTTCATCCTTCCAGGTAAGATAGCACATTCTTTATCAGGGATCTTACTCTCCCTGGTACATACTTTGTTGGTAAAAGAAGAAACAAAAAATAATGAAATGACTGATCTGTGTGAGCTAATGCATCTTTTTTTAAACAAATGTACTAAGAATGTTTTCAGTCTTAAGAATTACTGATGAACAATAGCTTTTAATAGATTGCAAATATTTTTACAGTGAAAATATCAAGTGATCTTGGGTGTATTGTCTGAAAACTGTAATTACTGAGTAGTTTGCAGCCTTCCAATGTCAATCTAAGTCCAATCCTGAAACCTTAAAGGAGAAAATTTACACTCTTATTTATGGTTCTATGATTTTATAACAATTCTCAACCTAGTTTACTGGGTTATGCTGTCATTAGCAAAACTGACATTATAGAAATGCTACGAATATGTATTACCAAACTTGCTGATATTCTAGACAAGATAATATGCACAAATATCCAATACACTTTGAAATTCACATTCAATTTCAATTTAGCTCTTTTCAGTATTAGTTTGTGGGGTGTTTAGCTTCATGGGCATACGGTATGCAGCGAAGCTTGTGGTTAACTGATTTGTGAGAGAGCGGATGTTCAAGTTCAAAGACCAGCATCACACTTGGTGCTCACCACCACCATCACTAACAGATTTTATATCCCTTAATTCTTTAGACTGTTTCTAACATTACACTATGGGCTTGATTCAGGTCCCCACACACAGAGTCCTGCTGCCCTTTGAGAGCTCTACAGTGTTATCCTGGCTCACATCTAGACTTCAAAAAGTCACACTTACACCTGCTGTAAACCTCTGTGTCTGTGCTGTAATCAGTTAAGTTCTCTCATAGCTCTTGTGTCACACGTGCCAGCCCTGTGCAGGTGTCTTAGATACCTTACAGCTATTTCTATATAAGCAGGTAGCATGGATCAATCGGAGCAGCAAAAAATTGATGCTGTCCCTACTGCCTAATTCTGAGTTTCTCTTTGGAATAGTTCTAGTCCCCCAAAAGCAATGGACTCCTCAAGCTTTCCTCCCAGTTTAATATCAGGCTGAAGTTCATGTGCTCAGATTGCTCCATTTTGCAAACCAGCAAGTGGAGACAAGGGGAAATTAAATTCCAAGACACATTTGATGTGACCAGCAGCCTGGATTTTGTCCCTCAAATGATGTCAGGTCATAACAGGCACTTACGTCTGTGGACTAAATCAAGATTTGAGGGTGAGATTCAGATCCAGTTTGAGATATCTGAGTGTAGGTATCTACAATGTGTATTAGACATCTAAAATTTGTAGTCTTAATAGCATTCCACAGACTACTGACAACATCCATGAGATGCAAAATAGAAACTCATGTCTCATGCACGCACCTTAGCTTTCATTTTACAAACAACCTCTAGAAGAAAAGGTTTTCTTTCCTGCCTGGCCATCCCGATCATCCCCCTGAGTGCCAGCTCAATTCTAGGGTTACATTTGCCTTTGCTGCCTGGTACTGTTAGTTCCGAGCCACATTCACTACTTTTCTGAGACTGGTGCTCAGAGTCCTCAAAGCCGTCCTGTTTCATATGCTGATCTTGCTGTGTCAATTAACTGTTTATTTAATCAAATTTCTAGCATCCTTCTTTTTGTATCCTGGTCATTATGAAGAATAAGGTAATAGTACCAAGAGCCATTTCTCTTTCAAAATAGAAATTCTTTACTACTCAACCAGTTTCTGAACCATCTTAGATTTCTGTATTAAACCCACTTAACCATGGTTAATCATGTGAAACTCAGCATGAAAATCATGCTTGAAACCCATAGAAGATCAAATCTGTGTTTATTTTCTCTAGAAAATGTTTCTTCTTATTAAATATTATAACAATGTAGTCCCATTCAGTGTGCTTTAGTTAAATCATGTTGAATTTTATTTCATGTCCATTTGCTGTCATATTTCAACTAATCTTTCCTAATAATTCCTGCTAAAATTTTTGTTGCTATTGATCTTAAGCCAACATGCTTATTGACTCGAAGACATCAATGCTCATCTCTTTTTCTCCATGGTATTAGATAGATGAAAACTCTTTTCTACAGATACACTAAGCTCATGTGCCAATTTTTTCAGAGTCCTTCAATGGACACCATCTCCATTATGTGATTACAATAAATTTTTCTTATACTTAAATACCATAATCTCCAAATTATTACCTTGATCTCTTGTCCATCCTTTCTCTATCCATTCATCTATCATCATCTTTCCCTCAGTTTCTAATAAAATAATAATAATTTAGGGTTTTTCTCCTGAATTATCCTTAACTTCACCCCAACCCCATTTCTTCTGTCTTTTCTTCCCTTTTATTTGTGAAGCTAAAAAGCTTTTTCCTATGGTATTTTCTTATTAAAATATGTAGACATACTATGCAGGTGGTCTTTCCGTGACTGAGAGATATTGGCAGGGAAGGAGGAGAAGTCTATGGTCCTGCTGTGTGCAGCAAGTGTTATGTGAATAAATAAAGCATTTCAGTTTCCATCATAACCAGCCTCTGACTTTTTTCCCTAACACAAAAAAAAAAAGAGAGAACAGATGAATGCTAGGCATTTTGAGGAAAGTATTAATTTCTGAGCCAAATCATTCACCAGCAAATGTGTTTGCAATTCCTTTGATTGAGCTATTACTCTTTTCCTCATGGATAGCAAGAGCTTTTAGCTAAATAGAAATGTAGCTGATAATATGTGTAAGATTCATTAGATAACCTTCAACATGCATCTAACTTTCTTTTCCTCTGAGCTCAGAATGAAAAACAGTTTTATATCAGAACTTACACTGCGTATAAGTATTTATACTTTGTAAACACTGTAGGAGTGTCCTTTCATTTGTCTGATGCTGACAGCATATTGATGAAACCTATTACTGTTCTGCAAAGGCTATTGTCATACTAATGATATGATGTCCTCAGAGCATTGATCAGAGAGCATCTTGATAGGAAAAGAAAACTTATACCAAGATGAAAGGAAGGAAGCTTATATCCCTGTCAGGTCCTAAAGCAGATTGTTTCTTCAAAGGCGTGACATATAACAAAATTTCAGACCTTCTTATTTGCTGGAAAAAAAGCCCAAAACCTCAAAACTCCGATAGAGTCATTTGCTCAATATAATTATGTTTTCTATAAAATTACCTTTAGAAAAATAATATGACTCAAATACTGATACATACTTGTTGAGAGCAAGATGGAAGATACATCATCAGAGTGCACTAGGGAATTTGGGAGTTGACATGTCCTTCCTCTGTCCCATTCACTTTTGAAGTTGTTATTTTCTTCAGTGTCTCTGCTTGAAAGCAGTGAGCGGTTTCACATCTGAAGTGATTAGAAGTACATTTTTCACTAGAATGAAATTCTGTTTTCTCTACAACAATGTTTATAAACCTCAAATAATAAAACACCATTTTTCAAAGAGAGTCAGAGAACAGGAGGTATTATTCTTTTTCGGGGGGGGGGGAAGTTATGCAGTTTCATATTAGTGATTTCATTTGAGCACATTGAATTTTAAGCCTTTGGTAAATCACTCCTAGTTTAAATCAAAGGTAACTCAGCTTTACATTTTGACACATTCAGCCTAGAAAAGGAATTCCTTCCCTTTTTTGGCTGCTGAAGAACCCAGGACAGACCTATTAATCAGGATGATTAAAGCACCTTACCCCTGGTTAAATTCTTCTCAAGAGTAAACCACAATATTGTACTCTCCATGATTTCTGATAGAAAAGGGGGGACTCCCAGTAGAAGGAGTGCTAGTCACTACGTTAACAGGCAGAAAGCCCTCTCTGGAGAGGTGTATTTAAAAATCCAACTGTCGCTGTGGAAGAGCCACGCACCTACTCAGAGTTTTTCTCTAACACAGAGAGAGATCTTACCTTACTTTCAAAATACAGGAGAAGGAAACACTCT
>NW_010519776.1:10740-18178 GCF_000687285.1 Phaethon lepturus
TTCTATGAGATACCTGAAAGCACCTGCTGAGGATTATCCGCTTCCAGTGTCCATGCCTGCCAGAGGGCTTCCAACCTGCACCTCCCATGTCCTTTGAGAGAGCCATAGCCACTGCCCAACCCGGGGAAGGATACACACCGTCCGCAAGCAGGGCTTGGCTTAAACGCCATGTAAGATTTGCCATGTTCCATTTAGGCTTGTAGTTCTCTGTCAAGAAAGGAGCAATGATTATTTACTGCTCTTCCAGGGCTGCAGCTTTAACATATCATAAATTCAGGGGCTTTGTCATTTTAGAAAGGCAAAAATATGTTAATTTTCACCTCTACGTAGCTCCATGGACTTTATGAATAATACTGTGTAGGCAAAGCCAAAATGTGAAACTGCTAAATGTAAATGGTTGCACATTTCTCATGAGTATGCTTTAGTGGGGTTACTTGCCTAGAGTTGTAGTGGAGTTGCAATCATAAAAGACTCAAGGAAGAAAATAAAAGCTGAAATACAAAAAAGCAGAGATTATTTAAGTCCCTGTGTTACACTGTGTAGTGGTGCCATAAATCATATTTTGACCAGATACAATTAATTTTATTTTTTTCTAGTCGTCTTTTACATTTTACTTCCCATTCTTCTCAGATTTGATTTTTAAGGTCATTTTTTTTCTAAATGGAATAGCCTGTGCTTGATATTGAAATGTGATTTGACAATAATATAGCAGTGAAACTTTAAAGGCAAATTATGAAGAATCACCTTTTTTACTTTTAAAAAAGATTCATTAAAATTCACCACTGATAGGTGTCAAAGGATACTAATCCACTGATGCCTCCCTGAAACTTTTTGAATTAAAGAAGGAGAAGGAGTAAAATGGGTTTATTACAACCTTTTTGAAACAGAAGAGAATTCAATTATCATCTTCATCATCCCTTGCTACAGAGGCAGTAATCCTTAATCCTATTTATTAACTCTACATGATATTATAATGGAATTTGGCTACTAGGACGGGAGATATATTTATATATTTATGTATTTATCCTTTTCAGGATAACTATTCTTCCACATGGGAGCCTGCGAATCCTGAACGCTTCCAAGTCTGATGAAGGACGGTACTTATGCCAAGGTGTAAATGTATTTGGATCTGCAGAAATCATTGCCTCAGTATCCGTTAAAGGTATGAAAAAATAACGATGATTTCTCTTTACTAATATTTCATTATTGCTTAAAACACCCACCCAGCCATACAACAGCATTGCATAGGCAGAATAAAAAAGCATTTCCGACAAGCTAGTGAGGCTAACCTCCACCTGGTCAAACGTCGTATTCCTGCATCTGATTGCATACTCCAGCTGTTATATCCTAGATGTATGTCAGAAGAATTAGTGTATATATTAAATAATTCAGATTATAAATAATTTTATAGGTAAAAGAATCAATATTCCTTTTAACATGTTTTAACTTTGGGAACTCACCCTTTCCTCTTTCTGCATGGGAACGAAGTTTAGCATTAAAGTAATAATTGTATCGGTATAAAATCTAAGGAAAGATAGCTTCTGAGAACAGTAATAATAATCAAATCACTGAGTTGCAATTAATTTCTAAACCATATTTTTGTCCCTTTTCAGCTGAATTCTTATACAATCATGGTTTTTCTTTTTAGGTGTTCAAGTCTTTTGACTTAATTTTTCAAGTTTCTTCCTATATTTATTATGCCTGGAAACATCCTTTTTTACAAAAGTAAAAGTGACAAAACTGTGATCTTCATGCAATCACAAGATTCCAGGTGTATCAGTCTTTAAAAAATTAATAGCTTTTTCTTAGACTAATAAAATTAATTAATTAACTAATTACTCCATGTCAGAAGTCTATAGATTCTTATTTAGGACTATGCCTTATTGCTTCCATGAAACTGGCTACACCTTCTGTTCACCACTGTCATGTCTCAGTGTGCATTATGAATGTATTTCAGTATTTGACACTATGTACTTGAAACCAACAATAAATATAAGCTCTGAGTAGACTAAGCAGAACTCAGTCTTATTTTTTCAGTCTCACACTGTAACTAGACTTGCATCTAAATGTTCCTAATCTTTCTATATTTCAAGAACCTACAAGAATAGAGCTGACTCCTAAGAAGATAGAGTTAACAGTTGGAGAAAGCATTGTCCTCAGTTGCAAAGCCCTTCATGACAGGACACTAGATGTCACGTTCTATTGGACACTCAATGGACAGCCAATTGACTTTGAAAAAGAAGGTGGACACTTTGAAAGCATCAAGGCAGTAAGTGACCATGTGTTTGTCATATGTGCGCTCTGAACTGATAGAAATTTACATACTTTTACATGTCTTCCACTGACCAAATTCTGAACAAATTGAAAGAACTGATTTCACTAATGTTAGAAAGAAATGTTAGCTAGAGGAGGTGCAAACAGCAGGTCACTAGAATAACTTCAAGTAGTTTTAATCAAGAAGATGTTAAATGTAACCTTACACATTCTATTATTAGTGAAGCATATGTGTAAGGGAACGGAAAGTAGTTTGAATCAAATCCTCTTTACATTCTTCTGCTTATTTGAACATAGAAAGGGTGCTCCTATAAGCAGTGATGTCTTTCTAACATGGCTGTTGGAATGCCCTCACCTCCCAATGCTTTTACTTGCCTAGCATATATTTTAATGTCTGAGTAGCAAGGAGTATACTTTATTTTCCACCTCCCCTGCATGAGGTAGGTTCTAGCTGTGCAACTGTTATTTAAGTCAATAAGAATCATATGGAAAAAAATATGCATACCAATTTCAGATATTAACCCTTGATTCAAAAACTATTTAATATGATCAAACAATATAACATAATTCAGACCTGTCCCATGTAAAATGATTTGAACCTTTCTTAGTAGAAAGAAATCTCTTAATGTGGACAAGTTTGGAAATAGAATCTACAGTCGTTTAACTCAATCTTCCTACTAATGAAATGTAAATCAAATGTACATGCTATATTAACAGAGAAAAATGAAGCTCACAAAGGTCGGGAAATTTTAAGAGTTAATGTACTTAATTTGACTACAATGTAGCGAAGTTAACTTTGCATTAAAAAACTTGTCAGCTGCAATCAATTTATTCCTCTGCTTGCCCTTATGGAAGTCATACTGTGTTCACTTTGTGTGTTTTGGGGTTTTTTTAAAATTTTGTTTTACCTTACTAAGCTTTTTAATTGAAAAGCATTAGTAAGGTATATCTTAGCATGAAGGTTCTTAGCATACTTATCTTCATCTGACGAAGTCGAATACTCAAAATCCAGTACTATATATACAGGAAAGTAAACTATCTTTTTTTTTAACTTCAAGGTTAAGGCATTCTTTGATTCAAGAAAACATCCTATGATTACAATTTAACTTAAAGTCATTTCCAAAATGCATTATATGTTTCCGTCAGTGCATTTCAGCATCTTCAGTGCTGAAGGGAATATTTAACCACTGGGAGAATCCTCAGGCTAGGAAATTTCCAGAGTCATTTCTCCTGTCAAAGTAAAGCTAATTTAATGTCATTTCATTTGTTTTATGAAAACAGGATTTTGTAGACCTTTCAACAAGAATTCTTCATTAATTTCATTTCTACCAGAGAAAGCCCTCAAACTGATAGAAGTAAGGTTATTTCAAAGTGAGAAACTGGTAGATAACATACTGGGGTTATTTTCAGACAAATATTCATGCAAAACTCACTGAAAATGCTGATTCCTTTTACTGTCCTGACATGACTAATATGTTACCAAAACCTACTATATTTAACCAGCTATTTTACTGAGTTTATGATTACCTTCTCATTGTGTTGCTAAAGAGTTACTGCTACTTTACTAAATGAAAATAATATTATCACTCATTACAGAGTCAATGCTCAATGTCTAAATGGCTAAGTAGATTAAAAAAAAAGTTGTTTATTAAGTAAAAATCTGGCTTCTTTTCAGAAGTACACAAGCAAATGTTTTTCATTACAACATACTCTTTTACAAACAGCAAACTTCAGTGATCAGAAAATAAAGTCAGGCTGAAAAGAAGGCATATCATATTTTGCAAAATATTACTAAATTAGATCCTACCTTGTCACTGCTAAACCAGCACCGAAATAGTGAAACACTATGCAACTCTAAGGAAATACCAAAATGAAGTGTCAGACCCTGATATTTTTAGACTGGACTAGCTTCATTTGCCTTTACAAGATTGTTCACACAAGAGATGGTTTAGGCCATGCTTCATTTACTTGCATTCCTATCTCATTTAAATGTCAAGACATTTCTTTTCTGGTTTTCACTCTAAAGAGAGAATGGAAGGGTAGGCTTACATCAACAGGAAGAGGGCTGAAAATACCTATTAAGAAGTTACAGACAGTATGGCGGGGGGAATACTTCTTTTTAGAAGAGAGATACGAAAGCACGATCCTCTTAGGACAATCCTCACTGGACTTTTCTGAATGCTATTGGAAACACAGTATGACACATCCTCCTCCTTCTTTGAAAGTAGTAGTTAAAATATATGAGGCTCTCCACTCACCAAAAGGCATACCTTGATTTTTCCATTGTCCTGAAATGAAGATGAATCAATTGAGAGATGAAAAACTCGAAACTAGCGACTGTGGTAATACAGCAATGTTTTTTGTGTTTTGACAAAAAACCTCTATAATTCTCATCACTACTCATTTGTAGAATGTTGTCAACTGTATCTCTGTTAACCACATAAGCATGTGAAATTAATCAGAAGTACAAAAATTTATTTCTTTACTTTGCTAAAACCTGAAGCATGACCAGGTACTCAGGGAAAGCAAGATAAAATAAAACTCTTCTGGTTTTCCTATCGTGTAACCTCTTCTCGCCAATCCAGTTTCAAAGGAGTGATACACAATGTGATAAAGACACAGGTTTAAGAATGCAGAAAAAAGGAACTTGTAGGAAACTTGAGATCTAATAGAATCCCATCTATATCCCTTATTTTGCATTTCTGAATGGAATATATTTTAAATTCAATGAGTTAACCTGCACAAAATGCTTTTTAGTGCAGTACATTTAAGAAAAATAGTATCTTTTGTGTGCATGAAGTTAAAGAATCATACATCCATTTTGTTCTTCACACAGATACTTCATCAGATAAAAAAATGTTCAGGTTTGTTTGAGTTTTGTTTATTTGTTTGAAAGCCTGACACGTTGAACATTATTTGAACGTGTTTTGCTAATAACAAAACCATTGTCAGCCGCTCACCACTGTTTGCATCGCTCATGCTGTCACTGTGGCAGACCCCACAGTGTGTGGGGGGTTATTGTGTTATTTGGGCTGTAGATAAATTTCCATTTCCTAAAACTGGACAGTCCCTAGCAATTACAATTAAAAGGAAAAGGAAACGCTTATCTTAATGATACATATTGCTTTGCTCATTTTTAAATGATATCTGTAGCTTTTGTACCAAAAAAAGTGTTATCATTTATACAAATTGAAGGTGTTTTCCCTGTTATTTGCTGAGCTACCAGGGGTTGAGTACCTATAGCAATTTAGGTACTTCAGGGACTTGCCTGGCAAGAGAATAAGTGTGGTAAGGATGACAAGTTGAACAATGCTGTGCGTGACGGGAATGTTAAGGAAAAGAGACTGAACTCCGCTGCAGTGACAGCAGCAGACTTCACTCTAGGAAAGGAAAACATCCCAAATGTCATGTATGCATAACTCCACAGTACACCTGGTAGCAGAACAATGATGTAAACGGTTACATACACCCAGAATCCTTTGGCATTAGAAAAGTCTTACTTTGTCTACCAAAAGACTCGAAAATATTTTAGGATCTGTGAGAGCTAATCTGAATAATTATAATAGAAACAGTTTTCCATGGAAGTCTGAATTGCCAAGATTTCTTTCTAGCAACACCAGTGATCACTTGCGCACAGAAAATATAGACCTGCTTGCTTTTATAAGGGTAACCTTTATTTTCCATCCATTATGCTAAATCCAGTAGTCCTGTTCAAAATTCTGTTCAGAATTTTCTTTTCTAAGATTGCCACTGACTTTAATTTTGTCCTGGAAATATCCCTTTTCTAGCTAAAGACATCTGATTTTGTGAGTAGGTTTTCATCCAGCTATCGTCATTCCTACTCTCTGTTTAAAAGCCGAATCTGTTTTTATGGCAGCCAAGCAAAATGATTTATTGTGGTTATCCACAGACTGGTAAGCATCAGCATTGCTCTTAGTGTCCCTCACCTTGACCTGCATGAGTACCTTTCAGACTCAGGAAAGTGATTTAGTCTCAATATCTTCTTGGTCTTTGATCTTAACTGAAACTGCTACCGTGGGAAGCAATAAGCATGACTTGTCATGTTATATTTTACAGTGGTCATTTTTTCACATGGAAGTGAATTGAAATCTACTTGTTTCACTTACAAAAGGCCAGAAGATACAGACCGGACAATACATTAACTACTGTCTAGCACTGGAGACTTCAATATGATAACCTAGAACCTGTGAGAAAGCATAACTTTTCCCCTTTCCTTACATTTTCAAGTGTCTCCTTAGTTTGTTGCGGTACTTTAATAAAATTTTAGAAGTTAAGATTAAAATTTCCTTAGCATTTTATAAATAGGCAGCACTAAGTTCTACACTACATGGAATCAATTAAAGCAGCAGGCTGTTAATAATAATGTTGTTCCTCTTTATTGGACATAAAACCAAACAAGGCTAATTAAGTGCTAAGTACTCGGCACTGGTGAGGCCGCACCTTGAATACTGTGTTCAGTTTTGGGCCCCTCACTACGAGAAGGATGTTGAGGTGCTGGAGCATGTCCAGAGAAGGGCAACGAAGCTGGGGAGGGGTCTGGAGCACAAGTCTTATGAGGAGCAGCTGAGGGAACTGGGGTTGTTTAGTCTGGAGAAGAGGAGGCTGAGAGGAGACCTTATCGCTCTCTACAACTACCTGAAAGGGGGTTGTGGCGACGAGGGTGTTGGCCTCTTCTCCCAAGTAACCAGCGATAGGACGAGAGGAAATGGCCTCAAGTTGCGCCAGGGGAGGTTTAGATTGGATATTAGGAAAAATTTCTTCAATGAGAGGGTAGTCAAGCGTTGGCACAGGCTGCCCAGGGAGGTGGTGGAGTCGCCATCTCTGGAAGTGTTCAAGAAGCGTGTGGATGTGGCGCTTCAGGACATGGTTTAGGGGACATGGTGGCGCTGGATTAATGGTTGGACTTGATGATCTTGAAGGTCCTTTCCAACCTTAATGATTCTGTGATTCTGTGATTCTGTGAAATAGGAGTTTTATTGAACACCCTCCCTCCTCCCCACGCTGAGGAAAACAGCAATAGTTGTCAAACATCTTGTAGAAGATACGTGCCCTATGCACAGAGAATTTCTATTCAGGGTGATGCTGCTATATCAACCTCATTGTTATTAATTTGTTTCACTGTTTGTCACCATACTTTCCTGCT
>NW_010519776.1:18193-23591 GCF_000687285.1 Phaethon lepturus
CTGCTGATGGAAGAGGCTGAACACAGCCATTACTGTCAACTCAAATCTCCAGATATTTCAGCCCTATGCTCATTACCAGGTTTTTCCCATCTTTCATGCTACAGCAGTTAAATACTTGAGTGATCAGAAGTCGTTTTAAAATAACAAAAAACATCTTGTCTTTTGGTAACACAGATTTCTTGTAAACTAGGGAGGGTACAAAATGGAATAAGGATTTCTGGTCAAAAAACTTTGAAATGTGTGTTTTATGACTGGTAACTACAAACCAAAATCAGAACACAGTGAAGACCAGAGTCTAATAAGGTACTTTACCATGTGTTGCTTCCAGGATATAAACAGTCCCAGTGAAATTATTGAATTTATAGACATACCTGTATGCTGCGTTAGAACAGGAAACTTTGAACGTTTCCTATCATCAAATAAGTACGTAAACTGGTGTGCCCAAATGCTTGTGGCTTTGGCTATGAACAGAGAGTAAGGGAGAGATGAAATGATAAGTAACATCTCTGTTTAATTTTACTTTGGAGGAGGCAAATAACTGAGCACTTTGGAAAATGTGCGTCTCTTAACATTCCTGAATACCAATTACTATAAACAAATGCTTGTAATAAAAAAGTCATGAAATGCAGTCAGATAATTTTTACACTGGTTCATTCTATGAAGGTATTTTGTACCTTCCCTTGTTTACAAGAAATGTTCTAAAGAGGAAAATCTTGGGATAAATAAACAATGTTTCATGACAGTCCATTCTTTCCCCGGTTTATTTGCAGCTGATGGATCATTTAACTGCCTGGCACAGCGCTAATCTGGGTTCTAACAGCAGACCCAATTGTTTGAACACCTGATCAATACCAGCCTTCCCAACGCCAAGGCCTTCTGTTTGCAGCTCTCCCGTCTATTTGTCACTTGCAGCTCTGCAACCTTTCTCCCAAGCTGTTGTGGCAGCGTTTTCCAGAGTCTTCCTGGCAGTATTTCTCCCTTGCAGTTCTTACGCTGCTGATCTCCTGGCTTTGTTCTTGTGGCCTTGCACCTGCAAACCCCAATCATGGTAGGGACATCATGGGAAGAAGCTCCCACACCCCTCCCTCCTGCTCCCTTTCTTTGTCTCTTGTTTTGTAAACCAAACCACAGTGTGCAGCGAAGTAGATAATGGTCGTATAAATACTTAATAAATATTATCCAAAAATATATGTGCTCAGAAGCTTAAGAATCAATCACTGTGCAACAATAATTAACATATCGCGATCAACACTAGCATATAGGAAGTTTGAGTAGGTCCCCAAGAAAAGGTTACAATGCTAAGGAAAAAAAAGGCAAAAAATAGTCGTTGTCATCATCATCATCTTCCTCATCGCACCTACCGCATTGGTGAGGGCCTCAAGAGGAGAACATACTTTTTACAGCTGGCCACCAGGAAGATTTTTCCTTTTCCTTTTCTCTCTCTCTCTTCATTGCCTTTTTTATTTCTCACCTAGGTAACTTTCTTTGCTGGAGTTGATGTGTGCCATCATCTACGGACCCTGCTAATAAATCTCTGTTCACATAAGCTGCCACAGCTTTCTTCATGTAGCACACTAATGAAAACCCAATCACGTGTCCGCTCTTCATGTTTCTTGTTTGGATGTCTTCTCAAAATGGCACACTTGTCCCAGGCAGATTTTGCTTTCATTTCCATCATCTTCATCCATCACTATCACCACCCTTCCACCAAATCATATGTGTAGCTCCATGCTCTCTTTTTCCCTCTTTCTGCATCTTTAAGTAGGAGAAGAGGTACCCCATAATATTCAGTCTTTTCTCCTTTTTTTCTCATGGTAATAACAACTCAGATGCAGAACATGAATTTAGCAACATGAGCGTAGTGGGCTGAAGTGTCCTGAAGCTTGCCATTCCATATTCCATCTTTTTTTCTCATTCCTTACCATTTTCAATACTTCTTCTATGTTTTCTTTAATCCTTAGATTTCACAAAACTACCCCAGTACATGACATACTACCTGATATCTGATACTCATTTAACTTTATCTCCTCCTCTCTCTTTCAGTAAAATGAATCAAACAAATCTGCAGTAATTCAAGCTGCACTTTAAAATTCCTCCCTATCCACTTCCAACACCCCAATACTCTCTGGCATCTTCTCCCAACCACCAGGACTCACCCAAACAACTGTGTTCATTATTCTTGCTTTCCCTGTGCAAACTGCTCAAAAATACTGCCACTGCAAGGGTCCACAATTCCCTTGGGTAATTCTTATGGATCTGCAAGCCTGAAAACCTTGAAAACCATCTTTTTTACTTCTTAAGATGGGGAAAATGCAACTTGTGTATTACCAGGTAACCCTCAGTCAGCCTGGGTAATACTATATTACCATTATTATACTACCATACACCATTAATTACAATAAAACCAATAACAATAATTTCATCTTCTTTGTTCAAAATGTGCTTCTATGATTAAAAGACAGAACTCAGAATATAATTTTCTGTTACCACTGTATCAGCAGAGAAATCTGCTGCTTTTTAACAGACTAAATATTTGCAATTTGTAAACATCATAAGCAGTAAACAGGCCAGTGGTTGATGTGTTCAAACATGAGAATTTGCATGAAATGGCACTTAAATTGTCCTGAATGTATTATGAACAGAAGTTGGCTTGAAGCCAACAATCCATCATAGTGAACATATAAATTGTCAGCATAATTTAAAAGAACTTTATTGTATTGCTGTTTTTCACTTACTGTTGGTGGTACAAAGCTAACATTGCCATGAGGTTATTCTGTAAGATCATTAGTTTTCTTCAGATAAATTCACTAAAAATAAACTCCATTGCTAATCAAATATGTCAAACAATCAAGATTCAACTGTGAAATCATTTTTCAATTTAATCTGACAGAATTTCATTAATAAAGTCTATTTTGCTAAATCAAATAATGTATAAGTCAGAAATTCACCTAACTTTTGTGTTACCCGTAAAAACATTAATATATTTCAAATAATCATTTGACCCGAATAAGATAACATTTAACAATGCACGTCATTCGCATTTAGGATCAAACCTCAGTCCCATTTAATTACAGACCATTGTTTTACTGTTCCCAGTTTATACAGGATATGACCTTACAAAATGTTTAGGTACTTTTCAAGCTTTTTGTATCTCCCAAACATTCTCTTCTGTATAGAAATTTTGTAGGGAAAAAAACCCAAACGACTTTGTAGGAAGGCATCTTCACCTCTCACTGTCAAGAGATTTAGATGATAACCAGCAAACCTTGGTACACCCCTGTAGTCATAGTAAAGAAATGACTCAAACATCCCTTACGCTTTCATCATAAAAGGTTTCCTGCAATGGCAGTCAGTGTTTGCCCACTCTTTTTTCCCATTGATTGAAGCTTCTGTTGAATCATAGTAATTTATAATAGTCTCACTACCTTTTTTAGGGGGTATATTCTTCCCAAGAAGAGAGACAGTTTTCACGGCATGTTGTCAAGGCTGAGTTCCCAACCTGAATACTCGGTACGATGTTAGGCAGCCTTTCTAGACCCCAGGCCTCTGCAGTGCCCAAGCTGAGAGCTGCGAGTTACCACATCATCTCTATTGACTACCCAGTATTTTCAACTGCCTCTTCTTTTTGTCCCTCTTTCCAAGATAAAGCAGAGCTATGCAGTTGGAGTGTGGAAGGCAAGTATGACAATAAATGTGGAAAATGAGCAGCAGCAGAAACAGATTAAATGAAAGCTAGGATTGATATAATGGCAAGACAATGATTTAAGAGTCCTCTGTTTCATTTATATTTTCCACATACGATTCTCCAGTTTGAACATAAGTGATAAACTGTGTAATAATTAAACCAACTTTTAAGTCTTCCATGGAAGATGTAGGGGGAGGTAAACAAGAGACTTATTAGACGGTTAAGAAAGGTCTCTAGGGTGTAACTGTGAGCTCCACTTCAAATGCAGGCAGCTTATAGATGGTTGTTGTGCAAAGCCTTCAAAAGAAAAGGTTGGATACTGAATGAATCACCTTGATAAAAACTCAGCAAATGAATGGACAGATTAACAGGGACGTTTCCTAGCAACTGGCTCAAGATAATGAACTCGCTCTCACAGGGAGAATATGTGTAATTCTCTTCACTTGAAGAACCATATGAACTTCACTGTAAAGCAACACACAACCTCTTAGGATTTCTGAAATGTAAAGAAAAAAATCCACATACAGCTTCCTCTGTGTGGGAATGTGGGATGGCTGAAGAGTATTAATTCAGCAACAGTCCTCTGCAAGTTGAATTTTTTTTTTTCCCCTCTGCAAATCCCCAGTATTAGGGCAACGGGTGCAAAGGACAAATGCAACAAGGTGATCCTCATTGAGCAAAGTATGCATATTACATGCTACTTAGACTTTTTCTGAGTTTGAGGAAATATCTTCAAATCAAAAACAAACGCTGTGTATAGGTGGCACCAATTCTTGTGAAAAATTTCCTCAAGCAATACCTTACAGGTAAAGCTAATTAGATACATTGCAGACATAACTATGACCTCAGATGACATGCCACGCTGGAGCAGAGAGAACAGTAGATTGACACAGCACTCAGCACTGGAGCTGCCCAGAACCTGATGATCGGTGTGCTCAGCAGCATAATATGAATTATACTATAATTTGTTGTCCTAGAGAGAACCATTATTCATAACAGATAGCACTGATAGCTGTATTATTATTTATTCACTGCTTAATGAAGACCAGGAGTGTGTTCAGTGTTACAGCAGGTCCGTAGCTGATGCTGGCCTTGAAGGTTACCTTTAGCTTTCCTTAAAATCATTAGAAGTTGACTGTTAAACTTATTTGTTTTGTTTTGTTTTGTTTTGTTTTAAGCCTTAGCTTCAGTAAAGTACAAGATATATTCCACACAATAGAAGTTTATACTGAACAGATGTAAATACTTTTGGTACTTAGCTAAAAGGGTAATATATGGTATTCAGAACACCAAGGAATATAGATTTTTCTAATAAAATGCTACTTTGAAATAGTACACTTATTTCAAAATAAGACCTGTCACAGAAGAGTATAAAACTAGTGAAATAAGAAGCAGCTTTTAAAAACATACACTTAATAAAGTCAAAATTTAGATGTAGACAACATTGAAACACCACTGATTTAAGCTTTAAATAATATTGGGACGGCACGGCTGCTGATATACCAGGCTGTTCTAACTCATGTTATTCCAGATGAGAACTCTTTCTACACTGTTTGCATCTGTGTCACCCAGTTTTTGTCTTCCCCAAAGGGGAGGGTATGCCTCTGTTTCTCTGAAGCATTATGTCTCTTTCCACTGAGAGAAGACTAAAAACAGAAGAGGAAGCTTCTGAACTGAAATACTTTTCTTAATGCAGTCTCTGCTGCATTCCTG
>NW_010519776.1:23622-25715 GCF_000687285.1 Phaethon lepturus
TAAACTGGATTGTAATCACTCAGATTTAAGCAGCAACTGCAACGACACGGTGTGGAGATTTTCTTAAGATTTGGGAGACCAGTATATCAGTTTAGCCCCCCGAGGTCCTGTTTGGCCTTGAACATCTCATTACAGGATAAACTGATCAACAAAATAATCTGTCTTCCAAGACTTAGAAGAGTCGGTAGAATTCATAAAGATCACTTTATAAATACCACCGAACAGCAAATAATATGGTATTTTGAGAGGTCCTGGTCAAACATAACTCCTACTTATCTTAATGGCAGCTAAAATATCTCATTATTTCCCATGATCAAGAATCTAATGTCTGAGCATACATCCATCTGTATTAAACAGAGTGAGTTTAATTTCTTTCCACTCACACGTCCTAAGCAATGCTGGCTGCACATCCCGTTATGTTGTAATAAATGTAAGTGTTTCGTGGGGATCTATTGCACTGCACTGCTCTCCACTCACAGCTATGATTCTTTCAATTGCTGCTTGTCTGCCCAGTTGCACAGGTGTGCAGATGAAATACAGATATTTTTCCTCATAAGAATATTAGGATTCACACAGTCATAAACCCTCTGGAAGTTAGAGAGACAGCCAAGATTTTTAACAGCTCCTGAGCAATGAAACCAGGCAGTTGCTATGCATTATGCTTTTCCTCCCACTTAACAACAACACACACATTAAATGTAAATTACCCTCAAGAGAGGACAAATGTGGACTGATTCTGGTCATCCTTTTAATAGCTAAGGCTTTGTACCAGAATCACTAATCATCTTGAGCAACCCACGTTTCAATGGCTAGTAAATGCTGCTGTGTTAGACAACTTAAAAAATTGTACCCTGAAGTTGACTCTTGGTGGGAATGTGTGCTCTTCTTTTGCGTTTAGAGCTGCAGAGTACTCAGACATTCTTTTCCACTGTGATTTCTGATACGCCAGAGCAAGAATATAGGAATTGCATTACGGCCTGGCTGGCCTGAGTATCTTCCCTCCAGCAACATCATTAGCGAGGCCACTTCAGAAGGCAAAACAATACCATTGTATTGACACTCTTAGATCTACAGGTTTATTAAGCTATAGATCATGCGCACATTCACTTTGGTCTCGGTGGCAACCTTGATGTCCCACCTCTCTTTTCCTTCTTCGCATGTGAATATGCTTCTGTAAAGATTTTGTCTTGGTGCTACATGGAATATTATGACAAGTTGAGTTGCAAAAATGCAAATGAAGATAAGATTGGCTGAAGAAGGTGTGCCAAGATGTGCTGAAAAGGAATTCTTCTGCTTAGAAAGAAAGAAACTAAATCATAGAACATTGGATCTTGGAACCAATCATATTTCAACTTGTCTTTAATGACCTCAGCATAAAAGATAAAATTATGCAAAATACAATTGTACGGTACAAAACGGGACATATTCCCTATACAGTAGATGATGAAAACAACACATGGGGACAGACAAGAAATGTAATACTAAAGCACAAGGTCATGCACATGTGGACGACCAGCTGCGAAATGACTGAGAAGGATAAAGATCTGAGTGCAACTACCTGAACACAGAATAAGTATGTGCCCAAAAAACAGGCAAATAGGAATCTAGGTGAAGTCCGTGACGTATTTCCAGCACAGCTAGAGAAGTATTCAACATGTACACCCCTCGAAAGGCTTTATTTTGAATGCAGGGTACAATTCTCATGCAGGATCAAAATGACTCAAATTAGAACCACTGCAACAGGAATATTATGACACAGGGAACATGTCATTCCAGGAAAGATTGTCAGTCTTTGCTTGGTTAGCAAAGTAAATAAAATCTGAAAAGGGATATGCCTATACTAAGTCAATGTTTCATAAAGTGAAGCACCAAGGACGTGCATATAAATATTTGAATACAATATATAATATGTAGTATTATATTATATTACATTACATTACATGACATAACATTACATTATCTATATGCAATTAATATGCAATACAATATACAATATTGTATATGTAAATATATTTCAATATAACAAATGTATGTTATATACCATATTGTATTATGTTTACTACATTACATTGTACTATATTAAATTATTTTAT
>NW_010519777.1:0-23844 GCF_000687285.1 Phaethon lepturus
GCCTGCTCCTGCGCCTTTAAGATTTCCTTCTTGAAGACTGTCCAGCCTTCCTGGGCCCCTTTGTCCTTCAGGACTGTCTCCCAAGGGACTCTGTCAACCAGTGACCGAAAAAAAAAGCTAGAAAAGCTGGACATGAGCCAGCAATGTACGCTCTACAGGCCAGAAGGCCAACAATACCCTGGGCTGCACCCAAAGCAGCGTGACCAGCAGGTTGAGGGAGGGCATCCCTCTGCTCCACTCTGCTGAGACCCCACCTGGAGTCTTACATCCAGCTCTGGAGCCCTCAGCACAGGAAAGACATGGACCTGTTGGAGTGGGTCCACAAGAGGGCCACACAAATGATCAAAGGGATGGAACAACTCTTCTATGAGGACAGGCTGAGAGAGTTTGGGTTGTTCAGCCTGGAGAAGAGAAAGCTCCAGGGACGCCTTCTTGCAGCCTTTCAGTACTTAAGGGGGGCCTATACGAAAGATGAGGATGGACTGTTTAACAGGGCCTGTTGTGATAGGACAAGAGGTAATGATTTTAAACTAAAAGAGGGTAGATTTAGACTAGATAGAGGGAAGAAACTTTTCACATTGAGGGTGGTAAAACACTTGAAGATGTTGCCCAAAGTGGTGGTAGATGACCCATTGCTGGAAACATTCAAGGTCAGGTTGCAGAGGGCTCTGAGCAAACTGATTTAGTTGAAGATGGGATAAATAGTTTAAAAAAAAAAGGACATCAAAATAAATACATATATTCACCTTTTTTCCTCAGTAGTACAATATTACCTGTGTTACATACCTGTTTGTCCCTGTTCTTTTCAGAAAATACAAGTTCTTCCATGTAGGTCACCTCAACAGTTGATCCTTTTATAATATCTGTCTTGTGTGCTGTTGATAATAACTTTTAAAATAAGAGTTGCCTACGTTTCCCCCAGCTGCTTCTTTAAAGGGAAAAAATTACAGCTGTTTCATCAAGTTAGTCAGCAAGTAATTTTAAGCTTCATCTTAATTAGTTCATTAAAGGTTTAACCATATGACAGTATAGATAAGGTTTGATAATTACTACACTTAATTTAGGAAAAAGAAGTGCTCACAGTTGATGAAATAACTAGGACTTTACATTCCAATTCTTTGACATTATCCTTATTTCATTCAAACTGAGTATATCGCTAGCTGGAGAAATGTGGAAAATAGTTTCCATAGGCTAATACAATTAGGTATCTAAGGAGATGCAGAGTGCTTATAGTAATAAAAAAAAAATCCAAAACCCAAAAACTGTCTCCAAAAAACAGAGAAAGATCATGGGACAATATCTACAAAAGCAGCTGCTATATTCATGCATAAAACCAGACCAAACTGAACCAAACCAAACATTCACCCTCAGCAAGTTTACAGATGACACCAAGCTGACTGGCGAGGTTGATATGCCTGAATGATGGGATACCATCCACAGGGATCTGAACAAGCTCAAGGAATGGGCCCATGTGAACCTCATGGGTTCCAACCCAAACTGCTCTATGATTCTATGATTCCTTCTTGGCAGATTTTATGTCAGTTGCATAAATCTGGTACAAATCAATTCATTTCCATATAAATAATTATGATTTAAGAAAGTATAAATTAATTAAGTTTAAGGCCAAAGAAGTAGCATTTTATGATGCTCAGTTGCTAAGTGTCTTAAAACCATCCCATTGTTACAGTTCTGGAGGAGCAGTAAAACAAAGCAGAATAAGCAGATAAAGCAATTTGTGTTCAGTTTCCATTTTATACTATTTCAGTCAAGGCCAAATTCCAATTATCTGTAATAATTAAGTAGCTTCACCACTAAGAGGTTCTAACCTTCAACAAGGGGATCATTCCATGACTTCCAGCGAAGGGCAACTTTCTATTGAACAGCTATCGATTAGGCTGTGTTTTTACAATGTGAGATTGCTAACAATGCAATGATTTATGAGATTGTTGAATATCTCTTTCTTCTTCAGGAACAAAAAACAGCAACAGAAACACATTTTTATCTCCTTATATTGGAAGGATTTTAGATACTAATTCAGGTATCATTAACCGAAGTCTTAATGTATTTTATCTTTATTGGTCTGAAACCCATTCCTGAACCCTTTTTGACTTTTTAACACATCTTTCTTTCTTTTCAGCTAAAAGTAATGACATTCAAATATGTTCAATATTCTGGAGAATCCTGAATTTTCAGAGAGACGTGTGGGAATGGACTAAACCTAAGTTATTCTGACCACTTACAAAATACCCAAAGATACAAAAGCTCTTCATCTGTGTTAAAGAAATGGGAAAATCTGTGGTAAGGGCCAAATAATTTTTATTTAATATTTTTATTTATTAATTGTAATTATAAAAAGCTAAATATTTCTAATGTATTTTTGCTGATATTGGAAACTGTTTTCAGCTTTACAATACGGTAATCTGTAATTAGCTATACCATTTTATGCAATTTCCTTCCTCTCTGTTTTCAAAATTTACAGAAAGAACACTCTTTTAAATGTTCTTAATGCTCCTGGGCTGTGTCTAAGAGATCTTACTTTGACCATACCCCTATGGAGACATAATACTTTAAACAACATGAAATACTCTGTTTTTTTACCTTCTAATTCTATGTCTGTCAATAGGTAAATGAAGGCTGAAAATAATTCGTTCTGTTCAAATAGGTATCTGACACAACAAAATAATCACTGTAATATATCATCAGTATTAGTTTATAATAAGTGCTGCTGTAAAATTACTCCCATCATAGACATTCACTTCTACAATCAGCAGGTGATAATCATTCAGTTCTGAACCTGACATACTACAACTGTCATCATAAGACACTTCTAATCATTATGTCAATGAACATTTAATCAGGTAGCTGCATAAAATTACCCTTTCAATACACACATAATTAAATTCAAAATCTCAAAGAGAAACTTTTACAAAGTACTAGATGATTTTGGAGAAGTAGGTACCAAATAAACAGTGTTAAATGACTTCAGAAACCTAACCTCTCAGCTCAATTAATTTTAATCTGGCATAAGTATAGAATCTTCACATGTGATAAATAGCATCTTTCCTCTCTGAAAACACATTTTAGTGAGAAAAACATTAAATGGTATATGAACAACAAAACTTAATCCACAGTAAATGAAAACAGTTTCTTGGGTTTTCTCTCTTCTAAAAAAATAAGTCCATTAACTATGCAGATTTAGTATTAATCTGCAAAACATGCAATTTGACACAAGGATATCATAGTAACTGTCTTTGCTGACTAGGAGTGGGGGCTGAGGGCTAATTCTTTCATCCAACAGCTGCTGCTTGAAAGCTTTCTCCCTGGTATAGTCTCTATTTCCTCTGCAAATCACAGCATACTTGACCAGAGTGATACTATTTCTCTCAGGGAGGAGAAACTGGCTTTGAGTCAGTCAACAAATTTTGTAAGTGTTTGTCTACCAGAATTACCACTTCATATGGACAGTTGTGAATCATTTCTGCTGTGTGGAAGATCACTCAGTACCTTTAAATTATATGTTCAGGTGTTATTCATTAAAAATTAAATTAAGGAAAATGACAGACTTACTGTAAAATATCTGGAAGGAAGACACAAGAGATGTTTTTACATAAACTGCAGCACCTCTCAAAAGTTCTTGATAACATGAGAAGTATTAAATTCAAGAGGCAATAAGACTAGAATAAAAGTGCTCTCATGCAGAAAAATAAACCTGCCTCCTAACTCTGACAGCTACTTATTGTTGTCCTTATTTTCTTCCTTTCTGTAACTGGGCTGATGTGTTCCTCTGATTTTGCATCACATAGATCCTTTCCAACTTTGCAGATGCACCTAGGGGAATAAGTTACTTGTAAAATATTGTTGGAAATGATTAGGGCAGTCCAGAGGTTTTTTTTTTTTTTCTTTTTTCTGACATAGTCAGAATCTGTCTGTATTCTTAAATACTTCTCTTCCACAGGAATCCTTCATCCTAATCCCAGGATCATCTACATCAGACAAATTTTAGCACACTTCCATTTTCTTCTGGAGCAAACCAACTCATTCCTCTAAAATTAATCCTAGGTGAAGTTCTGGCAAAAGTTTCTTTAGACATCTCTCTCAATAAGCAGCATGGATTACACTGTGCTGGGTTTACCTCCTTTCTTGCTTAATGTTATTCTAAAGTTATCCCACTTATTGTTATGCGTTCTCACAAGCCATTTATGTTGTAAAAAAAAGGTGTAGGCTGCAACACAGACCTCTTATTGCTACAGATATGTTGAATGGTCTTTGGTGAGCTGATTATATTTGAAATTATGATGTGACATTGTCTAAAAATTTTTACTGGGCTAAGTTAATGTCTTCTATTAACTCTCTATAACTAACTCAATTAGGCTGGATGTGCTTACCTCTCTTTTTTGGCACTGCCAGATGTAGTTGAACTGACTAAAAGTTTAGACAATTATTTTGACTACTAAGGCTTTTTATTTGTTTGATATATTTATATAAAAATAGCTATCTGTATATATACATGTATCTCTCCATATATTTATATGTGTGCCTGTACATATGTATATACGTTCCCAAACATTTGCTACAGTAAAGCTTCTGCTCTAAATTATTGCTTTTAAATGAATGTCCTGCTTTCCTAAATAAAACTAAATTGAAAGCATTATTGATTTGCTGTTACAGATGTTGTTTGGGTCACTATAGATATTTGTTCCCATTGGCTATTTGCAAGCTGTGTGGAACATGCCTTTGAGAAAATCAGTAGTGGAAAGGGCTTTATTATGTCAATGGCAATTTCATGAGACCTTTACACACCTAAAATTGATTAAGGTTAGTAAAGAAAATTTCAGAAGTGTCAGCATTGCATTACAATTCTCAAAAATCTGCCTGAGCACGGGGTTTGTCCATTTGTATGAGAAGACCAGTTCCCTCAAGATTTAGATTTGAAAAAAGGGAAGAAAACTTTAACTGTGGATGCCTGTCATGCACTTTGAGGGTGCTTCAAAGAATACTTTTAACAGCTAAAACCATATATTTAAGGAGAACATAAATAACCACAGGGTATCCATTGTAGGAAGCTCTCGTTATTCAGTCTTATTAAATGTCAAAGCGTCTGAGAAAATTAAATAAAATGCTCTACTGATATGAACAGATAAACTGCAAGTCTTGTAAAATATATGAAATGAAACTCAGGGCAGAGCTAAGTGAAGAATTCTAATATAATATGAAGCACATTGCCATTTTTTTTTTTTAAGTTACTTACATCATAAAGAATTTACTTGCTTCTGACTGCTTGTTTTTCTCTTCTGAATATTTCTTCATCTTTCCAATTCCTAGAAGCAGTATTGAGAATCAACAGAAAATGAACCATGAAGGCTCTGGTACCCAGGGGGAACGATGCGAGTAAAAGAGCAGCAAAAGAAATAACAGCAGTGATATAACAACAACAGAACTATGTGCCTTCTGCCATAGATTTATATATTCAGTGCTGTTTTATCCACTGACAACACAGCATATTCACATCTTTGGTCTTGGTTTAATAAATTGATCAGTTACTCACTTTTTCTTCCTATTGATGCACCAAACATACCAAGCAATGTTATAAATTTTAAGCATTACCAGTTCCAGCCATTTTGGAAGACAAAACAGTGAAAATGAGAACTTTTAGTTCCAAACCACTGTTTAATAATAAATGCAAGCTGCCTGATATGTATGTAAATAAATGGATTTTTTTTTCTCATTTTTGGTAAAATAGGTGTCATTTCATATTACAAACTGGAATGAACTTTCCTGGCCTTGAATTATCAGTGGCTGGGTTTCTGAATAAATTGTCACACTTATCATCTATTTCTTTAACCCTGGGCCCATTTTTGTTAACCGAGTGTCATGGTTTAACCCAAGCCAGCAACCAAACACCACACAGCCACGCGCTCATTGCCCTCATGGTGGGATGAGGGAGACAGAAATGGAAAAGTGAGAAAACTCGTGCATTGAGACAAAGACAGTTTAACAGGTAAAGCAAAAGCCGCACACACAAGCAAAGCAAAACAAGGAATTCATTCACCACTTTTCCCATTGCAGGCAGATGTTCAGCCATCTCCAGGAAAACAGGACTCCATCATGTGTAACAGTTACTTGGGAAGATGAAACGCCATAACCCCTTCCTTCTTCTTCTTCCCCCTGTTTTATATGCTGAGCATGACATGGTATGATACAGAATATCCCTTTGGCCAGTCTGGGTCATCTGTCCTGGCTGTGTCCCCTCCCAGCTTCCCGTGCACCCCCAGCCTGCTTGCAGGCAGGCCAGCACGAGAAGCTGAACAGTCTTTGACTGCTTAGCATCAGCTGAAAACGTCAGTATGTTATCGACATTATTTTAATCCCAAATCCAAAACACAGCCTCACACTAGCTTCTATGAATAAATTTAACTCTATCCCAGCTGAAACCAGGACACTCAGAAAACTAGCATTCTTACTTTTGTCTTTGTGTCTTTAATTTAAAACATACTGTGTGAAAATTTTGTCATTGTTGCCACATCTAATGAGCTCAAAACAGCAGAAGTGTCGTCTATTCAAAGCAATAATTGTCATGTCCAGTTTTTCAAGAATAGTATTGTACTACAGGATATATGAAAATTTTCTGGGTTTGTTTCTCTGACGAACAGTTAAACAGATGAACTTCATATCCAGTGCCTCATTTGGTTTTGATAAACACCACACTAGTGATTTGATAAGCACAAAATTTGGGATTTCATTAAAAGTGTAAAGGACTTAAAAGGATTTAAACGACAATGTGTATATTATATATAAATATACAATTTTTCTGAAAAATATTGAAATCTATAATCTTCATTGCATCTATTCCCCACAAATCAGAGAGAATGAAATTAAACTAAGGCAACCACAGTAAGCATACTACTGAGAGATAAATCTGTAGTATTAAATTTACCATTTCAGGACTCACACAGAGATATGACCAGAGGGCTGGTGAAATCCGGTACTTTTTTTTTGTTTGTTTTGATAGCCTTTAGAGAGATATATAAATATATTAATTCCATAAATCTTTATAAAATACAAGAAATATCAGTAACTACTAACTGTACTTGACATTATTCTAGATGACACTAAATGTTCTTCTGGTTAGTACAAAATTTGATACTAAATTTCCTAAACAAGGGCAATTGCTACAGTTGTGGTTCAAAACTTTGTTTCTGTATCACAGGTAGACCTACATAAAACAACAACTGTGTGTTGCATCTTGATATTCAAATTCTCATTTATACATTTCCTCTGGGATTTCCTAATCATTCCTCAGTCATAGAACCATTGCATCACAGAATGGTTTGGGTTGGATGGGACCCTTAAAGATAATTTTTGAAGATCATTTCCAAACCATTCTATATTAGTACAAAATTTTAAATGAGCTGTAGCAATTGCCCTTGTTTAGGAAATTTAGTAACAAATTTTGTACTAACATAGAAAGGTTTGAAATGGAAATGACCTTTCCAACCCAAAGTCCTTCTTGGCAGGGCTGCTCTCAATCTCTTCATCCCTCAGCCTGTGTATTGATGTTGGGGGTTGCCCCGACCCAGGTGCAGGACCCTGCATTTGGCCTTGTTCATGAGGTTCATACAGGCCCATTCCTCAAGCCTGTCGAGGTCCCTCTGGATGTCATCTCTTCCCTGTAGAAAATTGACCACATCACTCAGCTTGGTCTCATCTGCAAACTTGCTGAGGGTGGACTCAATCCCACTATGTCATTGATGAAGGTATTAAGGAGTACTGGCCCCAGTACAGACCCTTGAGGGACACCACTTGTTACTGGTTTCTACTTGGACATTGAACCATTGAGTGTAACTATTTGGACATGACCATGCAGCCAATTCCTTATCCATCTAACAGTCCATCCATGAAACCCATATCCGATTCAGCAGCAAGAATGTTGTGGGGGACCATAATTCCTTTTCTTACGTAGTTCAGATAACAGTAATATTGTTGTTTTCTTATGGTCTATTTCTAATTTACCAAAAAAGTAACAATATTTCCTGAGACCTATATAACTTACTTCATCATAATTTTATGCTGAGTAAAAATGGGTAAGTTATTTACCTGCATTACTTACCTTTTTTATTCAGTTAGATGACCTATCATATATGATACAGGATTATATATCAGGAGTACATTAATATTTTTAAAATAAATGATAACTTTTTCAAAAGTATCTTATCCCATTTTATCCTTCATAATAGTGGAACTAAAGAACCATATTAAAATTATGACAAACACATTAATTCTCAAAAAAAAAAAGGTTATTTTATTCTAACAGCTTTTGGGTTTTTTTAAACAATGACAATATTTCCTTTGTCCTTTGTCTGCAGTTAAGTAACAATAAGAAAAATTAATGTGATTGAGCCCTATTAAACATTTTGACATGTTCCCATTTTTCATCCTCCAAGAAATTCAAGATGATATAAAACAAAGGAAACACTTTATTAGCACATATTTTACAATTGATTGTAAGATGATACTACACCTAAGTAAGTAGTAATTCTATGGAGTTATGGATTGTTAGTTTCCTCTGATAGTGAAAGATTTCAGGAGGCAATAGAATCAGATATTTTTAATTCCTTAGTGACTGATTTGGCTAGCCAAGGAAAATGTAAACATCTGTGCCAGTGTTGATGTCTACTGAAGTGGAACTACCAGTCATATTTGTTTTATGATGTGAACCAATTTGAAAACCTTCCCTATCGTAAAGAAGTCTAGCAAAACAGAGATGCTTTGTACTGGAAAAATTCAGCCAAGTTTGAAGGACCTAGAGAAATATTCTCATGAGAGGTGAAAGCTACAGAAATAGAAAAAAGAGAATATTAAATGTTTGATTATTTTCCAGAAGGTTTTAATCTGATTTATGTTTGTTACTGTTTCCAGTAATTGTAGATTTGTATTTTAATGACTATAATTAATATCTGAGCTCATGTTTTTCCAAACATGCATGAACTAATTTTTGGACAGTATCACACTAATTTACTATGTGCCCTCTGTCTACAGAAAGATTTATAATATTTCATTACACCCATGGAGAAAATGCTGATTAAGTCCTCCCAAAGGGAACAAGTTTCACTTACAAAGAATTACGTGACATAAACTATTATAACAAAGGAATAAAATGGCTGGTCGAAAATGAAGCACAATATTGCACGGTGGACAGGAGGTCACTACCCCAATGGGTACGTAGAGGAAGAAAGAATATATGAGGAATGAGTATCAGGAAATTTCATTTTGGAATGATAACCTTACTTGACCCTCAACCCCTTCTGAAATTTCCCACAGTTCTATTCCAAAATGCCTAAAAGGCACACTTCATAAATGAAAAATAAAAGTAAATGTCAAAGAAAAACTATTTCAAGTGTTATTATTATAATAGAACAATGAGGGAGCAAATGAGTTGTGGACAAAGTCATCCAGGAAAAAGCAGTGAACATGACTTGAACAAAAACATCACCAAAAAAAGTCAGTTCCATTATTGAGGGGATGAGTTAACAAATACATTGTGAAATATGAATAGATGAAACAATACAAATTCTCAGAGTAATGAAACAAAAAATATTTTTGGAAGCCAGGTAGGCAGAACCAGATACTGATGTTTCAGGAAGAAATTTTCAAGACAGTCTCCACGACGTGGCGTCATACAGCATTGTACACCAGAAAGACAGATTTTATGAGTTCATGGAGGTATAAGGCATCAAAGAACCCTGAAAGTTTTATTATGAAGATAATGAGAGGTACTATGAGTCTTAGGAGCAAAATAGAGCAGAGGACGACAAGGGGATTAAGCTTTCCTCCTTGCAAATACAGCTTCATCATTTTCAAATGATAATAGGAATTTACATGAAATCTAGGAAGATGCTGCTTCCATTTTCATTACCTTTAATTAGCAAATAACAAATTTTTCCTTGATTAGAAATTTCCAAAACTGTTAGATAATTCTTACATTCTGTTACTACCTGGGGAAGAAAGCGAACAAGAAAAAAACACGTAGAAAAAGTGTGGAAAGACGAAAACTGAAACATGGAAAAGGATTTGTTGAAGCATGGTTGCTTTACAATCATGTTCTCACAGTCAGCCCCATTTACATGGTCTTGACAGCTTATTAACCCAGACCAGCAGTCTGAAAAAGCTGTAAGGCAGATGCATATTTGATCCTTACAGCATGGAGCATGTGACAGAGAATTTGGGCCAGTACATTCAGGTTCTGCTACAGGCATCTTAGTGAGACAGCATCACCTAGGCAGTTTGAACAGGAGCTGCAAGTGTCTAGGGTGACTGAAGTGTTTAAGTGACAAAATGAAACAAAGATTAATGAGTCCAAGTTAAAGGTTCCTCGTGGTAAAAGCTTAAATATCCTCTTTACCAGACTGAAGGACAGAGGAGACCTCAAGATGTGTAAGAGTATATCTCACCCTTCACACCAATTGGATTTGCTCAAAGGGGTTCATATTTTCCAATTGCCAATGAAGCAAGAGTTTTGAAAACTCCTCATAACCTAATTAACCTTCATAGCTGAAATCTGTTTTCCCACTCTGACACTTAGTTCAGTCAAGGATTAGAGTTTTTAGTTTGTAAATGTTGATAAAATATTTTTACAGATTTCAATGAAGCTTTCACTGTTGTATGCTATGCAAATTGCAAACATTATGTCTTTTATGGATATCTCAACTTACCTGACAGGACTAGCTTAAAAAAAAAAAAAAAAAGAGAAGGCTCTGATAGTTAATTTCAGAAAACCAGAATGGATATACTCTTTAAATGTTACAAGAAGACTGTGTATTTCCAATGTTAGAAAACAAGGATATGCATTTTCCCATTGACTTCTTCCCTTGCCCCAAACCAGCTATTCAAGATAATTAGTGCACAGAGTAATTGTAGACTATAAATGTTTATAGCCAGGGAGGTAAACTAGCAATTAGTGATAGCACAGGTGTGAAAGGAAGTTAAATGAACTTACAGGGGAGCTATGCTAGAAATATACAGTCTATGTTTGCCTTAAAATATGACAGTGTATCTAGGGAAGTTTAGAAGTAAAGTCAAGTCAAACATATATGCACAAATAAACCCAAACAAACTAATAAACAAGACAAGGCTGAAAGAGCCAAGAAAGTATTTATCAATAACACCAGCCTGGAAGAAAGATTTTGTGCCCTTGAGCTGAATTTCAGATTGTCTGAATAAGCCAGTGCCCTTCAGGAAACCAACTTAGGTCTGACACAAAGCAGCATAAATAAAATTAGGGGTGAAGGCTGTCACAGAAACTTAGTCTGGGTTATGCTGATATTTCAGATGACAAAGACATCAACCATTGATGAAAGTTAGCTTACTGAGCCCTGTCCCACCTAAAAGGAGTGTGACATAGTTTTATAGTGATAATTACTATTATAAAACAAGAACCAGGAGGAAATTTTGTTCTGTTCCTTCTTTCTGTCAATAAGACAGGAGTTGGCTTAAACAGTTAGAGTCTGTTTGGAGGCACAGAAACTGCCTTTTCAAAAAAAGCCAAATGAGTATATTTTTATAGCCCCACAGGAGTTAATGGATTAGCTCTGTCTGGCAATCACAACTGGAGAAATCTTTTGAGAGATCTAGTAGGTCTAGTTATCTGTTGTGTGGAAGGAACAGAGAAGGTCCTCCTAGTTCCACAGAATTTGTAATCTTTATGTTTAATATTATCACAGACAAAAATTCTGAAAAACAGAACCTTCATACATATCAAGAGTCTCACCGATACATGTGAGACAAATTGCTAAAGGAACTGTCTATATTGGTATTAAGCTTGACATAAGAAAGATTATTTTTTAATTAATAAAGCTAATTCTTGAGTCTTAATAAAATGTCATGTAATTTACATCATTTACGTAAAACACAGAAGGAAAAAAGAAAAAGGACCACACAGACCTGTACAATTTACTCTGGCACAAATGTCACTGTGCCTTATTCATTACTTGAGAGCCAAAAATGGTTTTCTGCCCATTTTTTACTCTCAGAGAAAAGATTCAGAGAACCACTTTGGGGGGAAAAACAAGGGAAAAAAAAAAGAAAGAAACACTTCTTCCTAAATAATTAAAATGCATTTATTCAAGGCAGTATTCAGATGAAAAATATTCTTCTATTAAAAAATTGTATACTGTCATTTCATTCAAAAGAGAGGTTTTTTTTTTACATGTTTAGAATTACATCTGTTTTGTTTCACAAAGATTCTGCATATATACCAAGATATTCAATTGAATTAATGTCTTCAATATTCAGCTTCAATCAATTGTGAGATAGTGAATTAAAAGCAATTTTCTATACTAGCTTAAAACTTTGATTCTGTAACTTTTTTATTACAAGAGAAAAATAAGAAAGTTAACTTTTTTAATGCTGTTATGAAATTCTCATTAAGTATTTTCTGTAACTATTTATTAAACTGTTAAAAGAAAAACTATATTAGTCATACTCTTGTGCCTTCAGGCTAATCACATTCCAATTAAAATTAAGCATTTAGAAGACATTTAATCTCTACAACTACTTTATGAGCAGCTTATGTTGCAATATATGCTTCACCATGCTGGTCCTGGTAGAATTACAACATTACTTCAAATGCCCTAGAAGTAGCCTGAGGCAAAACCTCTTGCTTTTCCTTCTGCCGTTGTAATCCTTTTCCTATATATGACCTACTGTGAGCTACTGAAATGTATCTGGCTCCAGGTATTCCACTTGCTTGTTCACACATCTTTGAGCAATACTGCTGTATTGTCAAGCCCAGCTAAATGAAGCTTTATATGGAGAAGATTCATTAGTCTTTATTTTGCTAGGTAAATGATTGACTACCTTAAAAGCCTAGAATGAAGCTTTGTAGTGTGTAGAATTTGAAGAAAGGAAAAGTGGAACAGCTGTTACAAACAGCCATGCCAGATTTAGAACAATGAAATAAAAGTCTAGATGGGGTGTGGGGGGAAAATAAGGTCACTTTCTCTTTTATTACAACAGACGTTTTGTGGTAAAATAATCTCTTTAGGTGCATGTAGAATTAAGGAAATTAGAAGCTAGAAATTGTGGAACTTCTAACTTCTCTTTCTGAAGTAGTCAGCATAAGCAAAAAAAATGAACAAGAAAGTGTGGTAAAGAAACAGTAGAACTTTTCCTAGAATACTAAGGTGTGGAAAAGGAATTAATACAAAACTGATTAGAACAATGATGACAGAACATATTTAAATTTAGTGTTATGCAGAAGGAGGGGAAAAAACCCTATCATTATTATTATTGTACTTAGAAAAAATCATCATGAGTGCTCACACTCAGGATATTTGCAAAAATGTGGTATAAAATTTAATTTAAATAATTGCTTTTTATTCCCTTTTCCTCCCTCATTAGCCATGACTTAATACTGAAATAAAAGTATAACTCCAATCAATAATTTTAAAAGTGTTTTAATTTTATTGTAATTTTTCAACAACGTAAAATTCTCTGACAGCGTCAAACATTTTTTGTTATATGCAGTTAGCATGATCAGAAAACTCTAATGAAATTGGGTTAGAAAGCACCTTCAGTGCCTTCTACATCATTTCTCTGTCTGACATTTTACCAATTAAATAATTCTTAATGTTTTCTGCAGCTTTTCTTAAAAAGTTCCAGGAATGAACATTCATCAAAGTGATTTATTTTAGTGACGCTAAAATCCTTCCACTTACTTTGCTTTTCTTAATATCTAATCTAAATCTCCCTCATTGTTATGTATGCCCATTACTTCTTGTCCGAACCTCATTGGCCCTGAAGAACGCATTTCCTTCTCTCTTTGCCACAAAGATTTATAAGTTTATGTGCTAGAGTTCTCCATAAGCAGAGAGAATTAACCCAGGCTTTTCAGTCTTTCCTCATCATCTAGGTATTGAAATCTCAGATCATTCTTGCTTCTCCGGATTTTATCATTGCAGTCATCAGAAACAGTACCATGTCCCGGACAAAACATGCCAGAATTAGAAACAAAGTGTTTTTGATGAAAAGGATGCATCTTTTGTATGAGATCGGCTGAATCTAAGGATTTCACTAGAGCCAGAGTCCTTATTAGCAAATTTAGCACATCTTGAACTGTTCTGTACCACTGAGGCCAACTGATACAGAAGGGTCTGTGACAACAATATTGAACTTTTTATGTGCAAAACAGTGTGGTCACATGCAAACTGACTTTTGGAAATGGTCCCTGCCCTATGTTAACTGCAGAAACATCCACAGAAATGCTTTAGTAAAGTGATAATTACCACTGGCCACAACTGTGCCACAATAGCTCTAACAGTTTAATAGTTCAGATGATCATGTTCCAGCAACCAGGAACATTCCCTAACATGGCTTAATTTAATACTTAAATACTTAAATTAACTTAATAATATAAGCTTATTGTGTCTTTAAGAAATGATACCAAACATTCCTCATAAAAATATATGAAAACATAACATTACTGTATATACCAAGAAAACAAACCAGTAAAACCTTAACCTAAGTGAAAATGTGAACCTAAACAGACAGGTATGCTAATTACTTCTTGAAAACCCTAAGAAACTGTAGATATCCTTTTGGCTTGTCTTTAATTAATTATCCAGTTGCCAGTGAATAAGAATCTGCTTGGGCCAAGAGTTTCCCTTTCTTGGCTAGCATGGCTTTTTGGTCTTCTTCTGAAGCACCTGTAGTTAGAAAGAAAATGTTGATTAGTGTGCTGTGACTGTACTGATGTTGAAAAAAGTCTCAGATGTCTTTTTCTCATATTCTCAGGGCTGGAAAGTCATTTGATTTTATATTAGGGAACAAATTTTTCCTTATGTATATTCATAGGATGTCTTCTTCCTTTTGTTAAGATGAAGCAGAAACATCTTCAGCTCTTGAATTCTCTGAAGTTTCAGAGGCCAAAACTACTGCTGCTTCCCAATCAAATCTTTAGTATTATTGTTTTTTTCCTAGATTCTTGGCCTTCATGTACTAAAGGTCCCAAGTATTATGAGGAGAGTATTTTCTAACTCCCTGTATGTGAAACGGGACAAGAATATGTGATCTTGTGGACTCTTCTGAAGTTCCACCTCATAGATGGGACTGACTTTAATCGACCTAGTTACACCTCTGAGGTCTCTGTTTCTACATAGAAAACAGCTACTTTTTCCAGAAATTTGATAATAAGACATTATGAAATATCTATTGGGATATCTCTGTCTCACAAGTAAGGATGAGTTTTTATGCCTTTCTTGTTCAATTTTCCAGTTACATCACCTAGAGTGGTAAAAGTCATGACTTACGCAGATCTCACTTCTTATGCTGTCTACACTAACACAGCGCAGGAGTAACATCAAAACAAAACAAACAGTCATACAGGAATCCTCCAAAGCTGAGACATGTTGTCCGATTACATAGGGCCAATGAGTTTTTTGGATCAAATCTCTCAAGTGTCAAGAATGTGCTTGTTCCTGTGATGTAGGAAAATATTCACCAAACATCTTCCACACTTAATTTTCTTTGTCTCCCAGCTAAAATTCCTAAACCTAAAGCAAAAGAAACAACCTTTTTCCCTGGAACATCATGCATTTAAATAAAATGTGATGAAACATTTTTAACAGAAATATGGAACTGCTGCTGTAAACTCTAACTCCAGTTGTGGAATAATGCTGTCAAGAACACACACATCGTTGCTTTTGAATCTCCCTGTTACAGTTTGTAATATATGACCAACTATATTTTAGAATTTCCACCAGAGCATCTGTTCCTAAACATCTATCTCTCCAATCTTTTTTACAGACAAGGTATTTGGGCCATAAGGTATTGATAAAATAGAGGGAATAGGAAGTGTTAAAGACGACCTTCCTAAAAGAGACAGCTGACATTCTCTGCAGTTTCTTTTAGAGGCAATTTTTAATAAGGAAGTGGTAATGTCAGAAAGCCTGTTTCTGGTCTATTTTAATAACTACATTCACCTGTCAGTTATCTCAATTGAATGTTATCTGGTTCCAATAGGTCAGCTAATTATCCTGATCATTAACCTTTAAGAGTACAGAGGCTATGGTAATCAATGCCACCCTTGGTGTGTGCCACATCATCTAATGAGTCTGTGTCAGAAAATGAACTCTTTGACCTCCCAATGGTGCAGTTTTTCATCATTAACATTCTTTGTCATTTGGTTTCTTAAAAGAAGATGAGAAAAAGTGGCACCTGGCATGAATCAGCTTATTAAAAGGAATACATAACATAAAACTGATTGCTGAAGATGGAATAAAGGAAGCAATAATTTCCAAAAAGCTGTATGAATCATGATACAATTTGAAAGCATCTGGAAGTTTTAATAGTCAAAAAAGTGGCAGAAAGCAGTGATTAGTTAAATATAAGAAAAAATCTGCTGTATCTAAACAGTTTATAACACCTATTTGTGATCAGATGAAGGACACTATCATAAACAGACTGCTTAACAGGGATTTAAGAAATCTACCTTTGATGAACTCACTACAGCAATTTTTTAAATACAGTTTTCACCTGAGCTTCATGTAAGTCATAAGAAGATAATATTCTCCCCCCACCAAGGAATATGTAATATAAGAATGAGTGCATAGTGTGTTGAAGAGCATATAACATATGAAAGTGAGCACATGGATCTCACCTAGTAAATGGATAGAATTAAGCATGTAGTCTCAGGTCATTATCTGATCATCAAAGAACGGAGAGAGAAAGACATCTCCAGGACACCATTCACTCTGTGTATTTTACAGTCAGGTGAATCACTTTCTGGAAATACCTATATCTTACAAGTGTCTTTTGATTTTATTCAATTCTTTTAGTGTCAATGCCTACCTTTCTGATGGCTAAAGCCAGGAAGATGAATCACAGCTACACATGAAGTGATAGTCACTGCTACTGAACTGAAACCTGAGTAGGTAACATTTTTCAACAGTTTCCGTAGTGTCAGAGTTCTAAAATGTTTTTTTTAATGTTGTGGACTGATATTTTTCATTTAACAGTCAGATAGGACAATATCAGAACAGTGTGTGTGCAGGGTCTGGAACAATGTTGAAAGAACTGTGATTGACTAGAGCAGAAGCTCACCTTGATCTCTGCCTAGATCCTCGACTGCTCTCACCCCCTATTGCTGTACCACAAAATTACACAGTACAGCAACAGCCCAACAACTTTTATAGAAATGAGGAAGCTACCAGCTGGTGAGAGTATACTTCTAAAATCCATAATCATTTATAGACATGATAGACAAATGGAAGTTAAGTATTTTCTTAAAGTCTTCTGTTTGGTCTTACACTGATCACATGAATTATGGCCCTTAATCTTGATTTATGGATCCTGATTTGTCACTCCTGATTTCTGATGTGTGAGCAGACCCAAGACTTTGAGCACTTGAAACAGATCTGTCTTCTCATGATAAGAGAAAAGTTTTTGAGATGTTGTTCAATAAGTATAAAAATCATTATATGTTTTAGAAGTATCATTGTTGTATATGTAAAACACCTGCAGAGAGACCAGGTAAAAAATGTGTCAATTTCTATTAAGCATATAAGTATTCAAACTTCTAGTTACTGTTTTGCAAAGTTAAATTATTTGCAACTGAAATGTCTATTGTGTGAAATTAATTAAATTGGCAAAAAGTTATTAACTACTAGAAATGCATACCAGCAAAAGATGACTGATAAATTAGGAAAGCCTCTGATGGAAACCCATGCATAAAGTTTTATTTAAAGAGTATCATATAATAACAGACTGATCAAACAAAACCAAGCTGTGAAATACACGCCTTTTAAAGAAGAAAAAAAAAAACAACAAAAAAAATGGACTTTGGCCAAACTCCAAACACAGCTATTATGGAACATTATTTAAATATATTTTAGGAGATTAACATGATAAAGGGTAGTGTAAAGCTTATGAAATGATGTGTAAAAAGTATCACCATAGAAACCTGTTTGTGAAAATCAGAATCACTCACGGAACTTTGGCATAAATTGGTGTAACTCCTGTTATGTGAATGCAGATCTTTCACAGAGGAACACTGAAAACCTTATTAGTATGGGAAAGAAAATAAGATAAAATTAAAAGAATAAATTGAAGTTTTGCAAGAGAAGCGAAGTTTTGCAAGTTTAGCTATCTGGACTGTAAGATAGCTACCCATCTGTTATATAAGATAAGACAAACACCCTCACAGTCTATTCAATGATGCAGTGATATAATTGGCAAGAAAAAAAAAGTTATTTCCGTGATCAGTGTAAAACAAAATATTTTAAGGAATCCTTTCACAATCCTTAGATGTGTACTAAGGAAACAGAAGGTTTTTTATTTTTCAGTTATTAGCCCATGTCTGCCAGGGCTGAAACATTTTGATGAATCAACTGATGTATTTTTAGCAGTGATTTCAACTAAAAAGACATTTAAACATTTTAGACACAAAGTTAAATGTTGGTGTTGGAGTTACCTTTTCTTTCAAAATATGCTCTTTTTTTTTCCCTGGATTATGCTCAGTTTTATTTAAATTATAGTTCCTTGGCTCCCTCCCTTCAGATGAATGTTGAAATGACATGCATCTTCCAAGAAGGGCTCTCAGAGGCTGTTAAGATTGGTGTCCTGACCTTCTGCCTCTGGTAACTGTATTAAAAGTGAGGTGAAACCAATCATAAAAAAACCTACACACAACTGTTCACCTGCCTGAAGCTTATTGGGACATTTTGGGGGAATGAGACTTTTCCCAGGAGGCAAAATGTGGAATTGTCAATAACCATGTGCATGCAATCCTCCTTTTCCACATATGCCACAGAAAATACTAGTTTGTTTCAAAGTGAATTTCCTATTGGAAATTTTTTCTTCTGAAACTGCTTGTGTTTTTATAAACATTTGTTATAGTTATAGGCAAAATTATAAAAATCATATTAAAAAAAAATTCTGTTCAATTTCATTTACTAATTGTTATACCATTTGAAAAAGCAATAAAAGAAGTCACAGTTTTGATTTCAGACAGGTATCACATTAATGTCTCAAGTCTCTTGCTTTCTACTTATTCATAAGACATTTTTTACACCAAGTTTCAGTGTCTCAAAACTATTTCTTAAACTTCAGCCTTCCCTCCAGCTTCACTCTAATTAATATTTATCATATTTACATATCACCTACAATCTAGTTCACAGTCTAGAAAATGTCTCTGTGTCTTATTCCCAACAAGAGTCATATTTTTAGACTTCCTCATCAGCTTCTTGAACCAAAACAAACTAATATATGCAGTTTTGCAGAAATGGGTGAGGCTTTCATGCTTATTTACCTGCTTGAAAGTCTAGGGATTTGCATTAATTACCCCCCAGCTTTGATAAAACAGCCTTTTCCTGAATCTATGCATCCATAATGCTGTGCATCTTGGTGTTATGGTCTTTGAAGTTTCCATGCTTCCAAAGACTTTCATCTCTCACAAATGGAAATGAGCCTGTACTGATGCGGCCAGGTTGCAGTGGCATAAGTCCATCAGTGGAGAATTTACTCCTTGACATTTGAAATATTATCAACAATTAGCTGTCGTATACATTTAATCAGAATATATTGTATGTAATAAACTGCTGTTGAAGCATGAATAGCTAAAAGAGATTTCAAAAGTGTAAAGGCAAGAATTCTTGTATGATCTCTACGATTTTCTGTGTTTTGTCTGGAAAAAAAAATACAGATATTCAAAAAAAGACAGTTATTTTCCCTGTCAGAGCAAAACAGGTTTTTTGCAGGTTGTCCTGGTTTCATTTGGGATAGAGTTGTTTTTTCTTCCTGATAGTGCTGTGTTTTGGATTTAGTATGAGAATAACGTTGATAACACACCAATGTTTTTAGTTGTTGCTAAGTAGTTGTAGTGCTTATCCTCAGTCAAGGACTTTTCAGTTTCCCATGCTCTGCCAGAGCAAAGGTGCACAAGAAGCTGGGAGGGGGCACAGCCGGAATAGCTGACCCAGACTGGCCAAAGAGATATTCCATACCATATAGTGTCATGCTCAGAATATAGACTGGAATTGGCTGGGGGGCTGGAATTTCTGTGAGGGGACGGGCTATCAATCACTGGTTGGTGAGCAATTGCTGCATTATGCATAATTTGTTCTTGTATATTCCTTTATGAGTAATATTATTATTATTATTGTTATCACTGTTGTTTCCTCTTCCCATGAGGGTTTTTTTCCTGATTCTCTCCCCAACCCCACCTAGGAGGGGGGAGGTGAGCAAGCAGCTGCATGGTGCTTAGTTGCTGTCCAGGGATAAACCATGACACAGGTGTTTTAGGTACATCTACAGCTTATAACAAAGTGTTTAAGGGGATCATTCATGAATGACTGTTAGACAAGAAGGTACTTCAAACGTGTAACAAAGTTTATGAATAATGCAAAACAGCAATGCCACAATTTAAAAAGCTTTGTGGAGCTAGGATCCTGCTGCCCAACTCAACCTAGCTGGTGCTCAATGAGTTCTAAAGGCACTCTTAAGAAACTCAGATATGAAATCTGCATACCTTATGGATCATATTCATAGAATCATCAAAGACTCAGTTATGAATTTCTGAATATCAGATACAAATCTCTGAATTGCTATGAATCTCATATATGAATCTCCAGATCTCTGGATTAGTAGATTAAACCAATATATGGTTCAAATCATCCTTGATACAACAGAAAGGCACAGTGACTTTTATGACACGTTATTAAAAAGAACATTGTTGGGGATTTGTAGACCATTGTCATGTGTTGATGTAAACAGTGAAAACAAACAATATGCATATGAATAAACCTGATGTAGTGAAAACAAACAGTATGTATATGAATAAACCTAACATATGGAAGGAGAACACACACCATTTTTGTGCATGCCTCACAGATTCCTTAGTCTTTAAAGAATCAATGAGTTTGTGGATAAAGGTGCTTTCAAAAATCTTTCAGGAGCATCTCACATCAATTGCTCCTAAAAGGATAAAATTCTAATGAGCTGTTGTGGTTCAACCCCAGCCAGTGGTTCAGCTGCACACAGCTGCTTGCTCACCCCCCTGAACTGGGATGGGGGAGAGAACTGCAAATGTAAAAGTGAGACCACTCATAGGTTGAGATAAAGACAGTTCAGTAGGTAAAGCCAAAGCTGCATGCACCAGCAAAGCAAAACAAAGAATTCATTCACTAATTCTGTTTGGTAGGCAGGTGTTCAGCCATCTCCAGGAAAGCAGGGCACCATCACATGTAACAAGTTACTTGGGAAGAAAAACACCATAACTCTAAACATCTCCCTCTTCCTCCTTATTCCCCATACCTTTTATTGCTGAGCATGACATCATATGGCATGGGATGCCCTTTTGGTCATCTGGGGTTAGCTGTTCCATCTGTGTCCCCTCCACACACCTTGTGCACCCCCAACCTGGTTGCTGGCAGGGCAGTGTGAGAAACACTTCACACTTGACACTCTGTAAGCATTTCTGTGAAGAAAGTTAACTCTGTTCCAGCCAAAACCAGTACATGAGCTAAGAGAACTGATACTTCTGTGCCTTGATAACCAAAGAATAAAGAAAGAAAAAAAAAAAAAAAGAAAAGATTAATTTTCAGTGTAGTTTACCAATGCTGAAACCCCTCCAGAGTATCTGCTGGGACTTAATGATTAGTATATTCATAGCAGATAGAAGAAAATGATGAATAGTGAGGGATAAAGTTTGCACATGATGTACAACATCATACAAATTTGTGATCACTGATTTTAAATATGGCTCCTGAAGGAAAGGAATATTCCAAATTGCTGTATGATAAAACAGAAGTGGAAATTCAGTGTTAATAAATACTTTGGTATGGAGAGCAAAAAGGATGAGTGATGACACAGAACAGGGCAGAGATTTAGTCTGTAAATATCAGGAAAAGAGACTGATAGGGAGATAAGAGTTCTGTAAAAAACAGTGTGGAAAATGCACACAAAATTATTATGTATCTGTCATAAAGGAAGCAACAACAAAAACGGATGGCTTAAATTATCAAGCAAGAAATTTAGAGCAAACAAAATTGGTTAACTTTTGTATGATTTATAATTACACTGTGGAGCTCATGAGTGCCAAATGTCGACAATAGAACTGTAAATAGATTTTTGAAAGAACTAGGCAAATTCAGAGAAAAGAAGTCATTGTCATCTATTTAAATACAGGGTTATGTATAATCTCTATTTAGAGAAGTATTTAAAACATTGATTATCATAGCTGGAAGAGTGTATCAGTCCAAAACCTTGTGTTTACACAGGCATAGAGTAAGTCTGTGATCTATAACTCCATATTCGCCTTGTTTCTTAATATCTTTTCCTTTAGCTTCTCTTTCAGATTGCAATCAGGAAAGAATTAACAAGGTGAAATGAACATTTGCCGTGAGCCAGCAGAGCAGTTTTTATGTTTTTAGGGAAGGGGAAGGTAAAAATGGAATAAAAATGGTGAAGTACAGAAATTCTTGTAGAACTTCCAGTAGAAATTCCAGTAGAATTTCAGTAGAAAAAATGTACAATTTTTTGCAACTGGGTCAGGGCAACCCCTGGTGTCAGTACAGGCTGGGCAATGACGCTAAAAGAACTGAGTAAAATCAAAAGATACTTGTAAGATATAGGTATTTCCAGAATCTGGAAATACACAGTTCATTGATCCAACCTGTCCAGATCCCTCTGTAGAGCTTTCCTCCCCTCCAGCAGATCAACATTCCTGCCCAGCTTGGTGTCATCTGCAGACATACTGAGGGTGTACTTGATCCCCTCACCCAGGTCATCGATAAAGATATTAAACAAGACCAGCCCTGAAACTAAGCCCTGAGGAACACCGCTTGTGACCAGCCGCCAGCTGGATTTAACTCCATTCACCATAACCCCTTGGACCTGGCCATTCGTACAGATTTTTACCCAGCAAATCATACACCCATCCAGGCCATCAGTAGCCAGTCTTTCCAGGAGGATGTTGTGGGAAACAATGTCAAAGGCTTTACTAAAGTCAAGGTAGACAACATCCCCAGCCTTTCCATCATCCACTAGGTGGGTCATCTTGTCATAGAAGGAGATCAGGTTAGTCAAGCAGGGCCTGCCTTTCATAAACCCATGCTGACTGGGCCTGATCCCTTAGTTGTCCTGTACATGCCATCTGATGATGCTCAAGGTGATCTGCTCCATAACTTTCCTCAGCACCAAGGACAGACTGACAGGCCTGTAGTTCCCCAGATCCTCCTTCTGGCACTTCTTGTAGATTAGTGCCACATTTGTTAATTTCCAGTCAACTGGGATCTCTTTGGTTAGACGGGACTGCTGATAAAAGATTGAAAGCGGCTTGGTGAGAACTTCCACCAGATCCCTCACTACCCTTGGGTAGATCCCATATGGCCCCATAGACTTGTGTGTGTCTAAGTGGTATAGCAGGTCACCAACCATTCCACTTTGCATTATGGGGGCTTCCCATAATCTCCCCCCATAAGTCCCTGCCTTCCAGCTCAGGGGGATGAGTAAATGGAGAGCAACTGGTCTTACCATTAAAGACTGAGGCAAAGGCAGCATTAAGTACCTCAGCCTTTTCCTCATCCTTTGTCACTATGTTTCCACCACATCCAATAAATGATGGAGAGTCTCCTTAGCCCTTTTTGCTGTTAATGTATTTATAGAAACATTATTTATTGCCTTTTACGGCAGAAGCCAGATGAAGTTCCAGCTGGGCTTTGGCCCTTCTAATTTTCTCCTTGCATAACTTCACAACATCCTTGTAGTCCTCCTGAGTTGCCTGCCCCTTCTTTCAAAAGTCATAAACCCTCCATTTTTTCCTCAGTCCCAGAAAAAGCTCCCTGTTCAGCCAGG
>NW_010519778.1:0-15994 GCF_000687285.1 Phaethon lepturus
TGGTGCTTAGCTGCCAGCTGGGGCTAAAGCACGACAAGAGGTCAAATCCAGCCTCAACCATTCTGTGATTCTGAGATAAATGAACAAGAATAGCAGGAGGCGGTGGGGGAACAATTGGAGGAAAAAGAACAAAAGGATAAAAAAACAGCAGGCAGTAAAGAAAGAAGCGGATGAGAAAGAGGAGGATGAGTAGGATCATGAGGAACAAAAGGAAGAGGATGTGGAGAGCAAGGACAAAACATGAGAAGAAAAAAGAAGAGAAATAGGAAGAGGAGGAAAAGGAGGAACAAGACACAAAGAAGAAGAGGAGGAAAATGAGGAACAAGATGACTACAAACAAGAGAAACAAGAGGAACAGGTGCAGGAACTGGGTAAGAAGAGAAAGAGGAGGAACAGGAGAAACAGAAGAAAAAAAAGATGGCAGAACAGGAGGAACATGAGGAGGAACAGGAGGAAGAACTGGAGAAGCGGTAGGAAGATGAAAAGGAACAGGAAAAAAGATGAACAAGTTGAAGGAGAGGAAATAAAGGACAAGAAGGAAGAAAAGGAGGAAAAGGAGGAGCAGGAGGATGAAAAAGAAGAAGATTAGTGGGAGGAACAAGTGCAGAGAATGAACAGGAGGCAGAAAAGGAGAAGGAACATGAAGAGGAAGAGGGAGAAGATGGGGAAGAGGGGAAAGAGGAAGAGGGTACCCAGGAAGAGAAACAGGAAGAACAGGGGGAGGAAGAGAAGGAAGAAGAGAAGGAGGAGGGGGAGAAGAAAGAGGAGGAAGAAGAACAGTAGGAAGAGGAAGAAGAACAGGAGGAAAAGGAGAAGAGGAAGAGGAAGAAGAGGAGGAGGATCAGGAGAAATCAGAAAAATAGCAAAAGGAGGAGTAAGAACACAGGTAAGAACAACAGCAGCAGGACAAGAAAGAACAGAATAAACAGGAGGAGGAGGAAGAAGAACATGTAGAAAAGGAGGAAGAACAGGAGGAGGAGCAAGAAGAGGAGGAGGGAGTAGAGAAGAAGGAGGCATGAAAAGAGGAACAGAAGTAGGAGTAAGGGGATGAGGACAAGGAAGAGGAGGATGAACAAGAGCAGGAGGAAGAGGTGGACAAACATGTTGAGGAAATAACAGAAAGAAGGAAAGCAGAAGGAGAAGGAAGATGAGGAGGAGGAAGAGGAAGAGGAGGAGAAGAAGAAAGAATAGGAAAAGCAGAAGGAGGAACAGGAGGCAGAGAAGGAGGAAGAACAGGAGGAGAAGAAGGAGGAGAAGGAGAAAGAGAGGGAGGATGAGCAAGAGAAGAACAGGAGGAGGGGGAAGAGGAAGAGGAGAAAAAGAAGGAGTAAAAGAAGAAAGAATAGGAGGAGAAGAAGGGACAGGAGGAGGAAAAGAAGTAACAAGATAACTGGAGAAGGAGGAAGAACAAGAGGAGGATGAGGAATCAGAGAAGGAAGGACAAAGAGATGGAAAAGGAAGAGAAGAAGGTAGAGGAAAAGGAAGAGGAAAAGGTAGAGGAGAGGAAAAGGAGAAATGAGAGGATGAGGAATAGGAGGACAATGAACAGGAACAGGATCAGGAACATGAGGAAGAGGACATGTAGGAGAAGGATGAGGAGAAAATGCCCCTAAAGTCACTTGAGAATTTAATTGAGGGATGGAGCATGTGCCATGTCTGTTTGTCTTCAGGGATTCACAAAATCCAAGCCTACTCCTGAAGCCATTACTTACAGGCATCGTTCCATGTCACGAACATCGCTCCTCTTGGACACACAGGGGAAAGCTCTGGATGACAAAGGATGTGAGGACATGCTCCAGAAAGAGATCAGTGCAAGAAGATCCCTGTCACCTAACCGCAAATAAGTAATTCTAGCTCATTGAGATATTACCCAAAATGCAACACACAGAACAGCATCTGCCATCAAAACTGTTTCAGTGGTAGTTTTAATGGCTGCAGAGCTGCAGGCTGATGACCTTCCTGTCACTGTCACAGGAACCCAATTCACATCAATTACAATGGCCCTTCTGAAAGAATGGAATGTGTGTCACCTTCCCTGAAGAGGACCTAATGCTTACCTGTGGCTAGCATTAGCAGAAGAGCCCTCTAGCTCTCCAGCCCACACTTTCCCACCTTGTATGCAGGAGTGACTGGCTTTCAGCTGCTACTTTAATGTCTCTCTTTGCTGTGCTCCTTTCCTGTCTTGCTTCTTACGACATCTGCTAGAGTGGGCTTCTTGTCATTCTGGACTGAGCCCAACTTCTCAGTAGGAGGACTACACTATTGTCTCCAGGCTTACCTATTTTAGAATATGGAAAAGAAATTATAAAACAGTTAGCTCTACCTGTAGCCCCTATCTATCGAGTCTATACATGTAGAATAGCTCAGCCTACAGCTCTGAAGGTATAGACTAGCCTATAATTATATGATGTACCTACCTACTCTATGATCTGACCAGAAAGTCAAGTCATAATTACCTCTGAATGAGGATTGAACTAGGAGGAGGGAAGAGGGGTAAAAGGAAGAAATTGGTGGGAAAAAAGTGTAAGCATGCAATTAAAAAAGGGAAAGGAGCTGAGTTATCTCAAAGGCCAAATGAGCCCAACTCACTTTTGTTGGTGAAAAGCTGCATATGCAGAAACAAAGACACAGCCGTGCCTCAGCTTTGGAGATGCCTGAGGCTGCCCTGAGCCCCAGGAGTCCCTGGCATCCTGGTGTTTGGTTGACCCTGACCCGCTGCAGGGCCTGCCAGTGCTGGAGAGCCCTAGAGACAGACGTGAAGGACAGTGATCAGCCCCTGTGCAGAGACTGACAGAGGGCTCTGCCCTTCCTTCTGACAACCGGAAGCTTTATGGGCCATACCAGGACAGGATGTCTCTCCTCCTCAACCCTGGGGGAAGGCAAGACCTGAGGAATGCCTTGGGTGCTGGGTTCAGTATGAGAAGTGTGACCAGGGGGAGGGCCCTGTTTCTTGCCAGGTGCTGGCCTGGCTGACACAAGTAGCTCCCATCATGCAGCTCCTTCTGCCCAGGGCTGTGGCTGGCAGCACAGACAGATCCACATTTTTTGAAAGATTTGCTGATACAGAGCAAATCAAATGCAGTCACCCCTCTTCCCCTCCCCTCCTTTCCCCACTTCCCTTCCTCCCTGAGGAGGCCCAGACCCCCTGAGTGGACTGTGGGACGGCAGAGCACCTTGTGCTGCTGAGAGAACCGCTGCAGGTGAAATGGCTCTTCCTGAAGGCCATCTCTCCACAGGTCCAGTGTCCCAGCTGGCTGAGGAGCGAGCTGTGGTCAAGAGGTGAGATGTCATCGCTGGCAGGCTGGGTTGGGTGAGTGCAGCAGGATGAGGCCTGTGCCCCAACAGGGCCCCTTCCAGGATGGCCTGTCTCCTCAGGAGAGGGTCTGGACAGAAGCTGCTGGTGTTTGATTTTATTCCTCCGAAGATGCCTGAATAAAACCCCCAAAAGCTACAGGATAATAATAGGCAGCTCTTCCTGCCCAGGGCTGTGGCTGCCTGAAATTAACCCCCCCACACACCTAGCCCCAGTCCTGCAGCTTGGGGTAGCATGGAGGGGAGCAAACACAGGGTGGCTCTGTAAGAAGAGGCCCAGGTTGCCCCGACCACCTGTGAACAGCAGTGCCATTGGCCACAGCTGAGCCAAATCAGCAAAGCTGGTGGTGGCCTGTCACAGCCAGCCTGGGGTGGAGCCAGAGGGGATGGAGGCTGAGGGGCCTGAGGTATAATGGGTGAGAGACCAGCAGGGGAGCAGGGGCCAGCTGGGGCAAGGGGGAGGCAGGCCAGGACCAGACCAGGCCTGGGAATGCTGCAGGTGCTGGAGCAGGTATCTCCCAGCATGGATGGGCCTGGGGGGAACCTGGAGACCTCACCACCCATGGGCCCTGCCATGGCCCAGTTCACCAGCCCTGGGCCCAAGTGCTCAGCCCCAGGGATAACCCCACAACAGGGTCAGAGCAGTTCGTGCTGCTGTCCTGAGGGTCGCCAGCCCTCAGTCAGCCCTGAGGCAGAGTGAAGTTATCTCAGCTGCGTCGAGATGAAGGAGACTGGAAAATTCGAGTTCATTGACAGGAGGCAATGGAAGAAGGTACAGTGTATGTGGCACCTGGGATTAACTGATACCCTCAGTTTCATACCTGGGTCAGTACTGTACTTGCACATGGACTAAGCCCAGCTCAGTGCAGAAATTCTTGTTACTAATCCTGAGTGCCAGAGTGCTGCTCCTGCTCTCTTCTCCCCGGTGCAACTGGAGTGCATGACTGCCCTGGCTGCTCCTGCCTTGGTGCTTTGGAAACACCAAGTAAGTGGATGTCAGGTTTTCTGCATATTTGTGACTGATCTTTCTTGTTTCTTTTAATGAGGAAAATCTTGCTATGCATTCCTGAGGAAAGAAAGAAATTCAAAGAATTGATGAAGAAAGACCTTCCAATCAAGATGGGAGTGTTACGTTAGCATTGCTTTTAAAGTTTCTTGACTGTGTTCTAGCCAAAAGTGATTGAAACGAGCTGAACCACTGGGTATTTTTCACGCCCATGTAATTCTGTATTGCTCTGGACTTTACCAGCCATGGAGTCCTGGACCTATCCTGCAGTGAGGTCAAAGAAAGTGTGCAGAAAAAAAAAGGTACTTTTCCCAAATGCTTACAAGACAGAAGGCAACATGTGCTGTAGACAGGTGGGAATACACAGAAATGGGCAGTCACTCAGTATGAGGAACAGTGATCTGGGTAGAGCTGTGGTGTGACAGTTTTCATGGCCTTAAGCAGCACAGCAGCAGTTTTTAGGCAGTAAGGCTGCTGCCAGGGGGGTGTGAACAGCTCCTTCTGAGCATGGAGATGGACAGGGCAGAGGACAGTGCTGTTCCCCCCTGTGTGTCGAAGGCACAGTCAGTGGAAGCTGCTCTCAGAACATACAATTAAAGGGCTGTTGTCGTGGTACTCGGTGGGAAATAACACTTTCCCAAAATAACAAGACATGACATTCTGAAATAGCTGTTTTCCTAGGAGCTGCATCAGAGCTAGGGCAGATGACAGTCTTGCCTGCTGTCAGTCACTGAGGCTGATGACCAGTCTCCCAAGAGTTTTGTCAAGGACAGAACAAGATTGAATATGTATGCACCTGTGTGCTGATTACCTTCAGGTTTTGCAGGTTGTAGTTTGCAGGATCGACTGTGTCATTAATGTGATGGTAATAGCAAAACCTGTAGGCATCCATGTAGGGTATTATGTAGGATATTTTGTATTTTATGTGATTTGGAAAAGTAGTTTAACAGTTTAATCTTATGTTGAGGTATGGTAGTTACAGTGTTGTCAGAAGAAAGTGAAGACAAAGATGATGAGGATAACAAAGATGCTCAAAAGAGTTATAATCTTTGACAGCAGAAGTGTGTCATTAACAATTTATATGAACAGTTTTCCTTCAGTGTACTGTTCTTTTCAAAGATTTAGAGGATGTTTTGCTATTTCCGTATCAGAACTCAGTGATTTTCAGTTAAAACTCTCCATTGAGATTTAAAAAAAAAAGACCACTGTGTCCTGGAAAGACGAGAAATTACACAGACTCAACAGTCTTCACTCTTGTAGTTTTCAGTTCTACTGAAAAGAGTAGGTGTGTGCTTTTTCACTTGCACTATGCAGTGATTAAAAAAATAAAAAAGAAAAAACCTTGAAACTTCCTCTAAAATTAGAGATAGGTGAAAGACATCACCTTTTCTGCCTCTTCCACTATCTTGCTTTCTCATAAACTTATTTATATCATTTTTATAAATTCGTTGCTTTCACTAGAGCCAAAACAACCTAAGGTACTAGTTTTGGGCCAGTCATCTCCTGTCAGGCAGAGATATCCTCATAGATGTGCTCAGTCACAGAGGCCTTGCTGCAAAAGGACTAATGGGTGGGTGTGTGGATAGTGGTGGTTCTCCCTTATCCACAGTGGTGTCAGTCACGTCAGTGAATGGTGCTTTAGAGGGGTTTCAGACTGGTGGTAATTATAGAATAATAGTATGTTTTTACTGCAGTAGTCTGAGGGTATGAGGAAAACAAAGATCTGGGGAGGATATGTTTTATTAGCTGTTAGATTTTTTCCAATGTTTGAGAGTCACTGACAAGATGATCATGAAAGTGGCAGCTGAGATTCTGTAATGGATATTCTTTTGTTCTGGAACTGAAGCCCAAATTGCCCTCTAACAGTCTTCATAGAATCATAGAATACAAAGTTGGAAAGGCCCTCAAGGATCATCTAGTGCAACCTTTCTTGGCAAAGAAAGTCTTAGACTACTTAATCTGGAAGTATATGGTTTCTTTTCTTAAAACTGAAGATAATTCAGTTAGAGGGACAGCATGTTTGGAGGTTTTAGTATTTTGGGGTCAGAGGCCAGGTGGGTGCTCAGCCCTAGGGGGTGGGGGCTGTTTCTACTCCATGCCCTTGGCCTGGTGCTCACAGCTTTCCAAAATCCCACTGGAAGGAGCTAGACCTGGCCACCCCAGGGTCTGCTGCCAACCTACCTTCAAACCAGTTCTTCCCAGCAGGACATTGCCCAGGACTAACTTTGAGTTTTGGTGTTCTCCTTCAGAAGCATGGCACACACCAAGCACACCCAGAGCTGCACCTGTGCCTGGAGAAGACTTCAAGCACAGCTGGGGCTGATGGTAGACAGTTCCAACCAGCTGCCCAGCTCAGGAAGATGCAGGTAAAATGTCACAGAGGGGACACCAACTAATTGTCACTTCTCTTGCAGGAACAGGATTTAGCCACAGAAGGGAGGCAGGACAAAAGTGCCCATGAGGTCCAAAAGTGCATCAGACAGCTGACGCAGTCACAATGAGAGCAGAGGGAGAAGAGAAAGATGGAGGTGATCTGGCTAGGACAATGCTTCCAAGGCAACATCTGCCACACAAACACAATAACAGAGGCATTGAGAGGGCATAGGGTGGGTGAGAAAGGTACCTGGAAGAGAGGAGAGCACAGAGAGTTGGGAGGCAGAGATGGACATGGAGAGGAAAAAGCTGGGGTGTTGGAAGTGAGGATGCTCCTGCTGTGCAGGTGCTTGTGATGTCACTGGTGGCTGAGGACCTGATAGGGCAGGAGCAGGCAGGTGTAAGCAGCCATAAAGGTGACTCGTTACAAGGGGAAATGACAGAGAACTTTCCTGCCAGCCTTGGAGCTGTGAGTTTCAGGACCAGAAGCATCCTTGAAATGTGCATCTGACCTCTTTGAAGCACAGCTGAGCACGAAGAAACTGGATCCCCCCTGGAGATAGCTGAATTTCACAGGTGGCAGCCACAGACTTCCCCAAGTAAGCTATGGAAAGAGCTTTCCACATGTTAGAGGCATTTCCATGCCCTGTAGCTCTCTGAGATTCCTCCCAAGTCCTTGGTAACAGCTGTAACCTCATCCTAGGTAGCTACCTGAAGAGTTTTATTAATGTGTGAAGCAGGTCCATTCCCAGAAGCTCCCCAGGACTCCTCCCAGGCATCTCCAAGAGTGTTTTGACATCCTCTGGAGACAGGTCAATTCCCAGGCAGTAGCCCCAGACTCTTTGAAGGTAGCCACACAAAGAGCATTGTGTATGGTGCCTTCATCTGTGCTCAGTAGCTCCTCAGGAATTCTTCCAGGCATGTTCAGGATTGTCTTGGCCTCCTCTGGAGAAAGCTGAAGACCCAGGTAGCAGGCCCAGACTCCTCTAAGTAGCTACCTGAAGCGTTTTGTCCATGTTGGAGGCAGTAGACTCCTCCAAGCCCAGTAACTCCCTGGGACTTCTCCCAGGCAGGTCCAGAATGCTTTGGCCTCCCCTGGAGACAGGTGAATTTTGCAAGTAGCAGCCCCAGACTCTTCTAAGGAATACACCCAAGGACTTTTGTCAATGTTGGGGGACAGTCCATGCCCTATAGCTTTCTGGGACTCCTCCCAGGCAGCTTTGGAGTTTTTTGGCCTTCCCTGGATATACCTAATGTCCCAGGTAGCAGCCTCAGAGTCCTCCTAGTTAGTAACTTGAAGAGCTGTCTTCATATTGCAGACAGGTCAATGTCCAACATCTCTCTGGGACTCCTCTCAGGCATCTTCAAGACGGGTTTGGCTTCCTCTGGAGACAGGTGAAGTTATGGGTAATAGCCCAATAATCCTACCAGATATTTTGTTGAAGAGTTTTGTTCATGTTCAAGGCAGGTCTGTGTCTGGTAGCTCCCCATGACTTCTCCCAGATATATCCAGGAGTGTGTTGACCTCTGCTGGAGAAAGCTGAATTCCCAGGTAGCAGCCCTGACTCGTCTGCAAGTAGCTACCTAAAGAGCATTGTGTATGCTGGGGGAAGGTCCATGCCCCGTAGCTCCTTTGGCCTCCATCCAGGCAGCTACAGTATATTTTGGCCTCCCCTGAAGACTGAAATTTCGTGCGTAGCAGCCCCAGACTTCTCCCAGGAATCCACCTAAGCAGTTTTACTAATGTTGGAGGCAAGTCTGTGATCTCTGCCTTGCTGGGACTGCTCCAAGGTAGCTTGGGAGTGTTTCGAACTTCCTTGGAGACAGCTGAATTTCCTGGGTAGCAGCACAGACTCCTCCTTGGTAGTTACCTGACAAGTTTTCTTCATGTGGGACTCAGGTGCGTGCCTGGTAGCTCCACAGGACTCCTGCCAAACATCTCCAAGAGTGTTTTGGTTTTTGCTGGAAACAGGTGAATTTTGAAGTAGCAGACTCTTCTAAGTTAGCTGTGCTACTGACCGTTGTGTACATTGGAGGCAGGTCGTTGCTCTGTACCTTGCTGGTAGTCCTTCCAGGCAGCTTTGGAATGTTTTGTCCTTCCCTGGAGACAGCTGAAGTCCTGGATAGAAGATACATATGACTTCTGCGCAGTTACCTGAAAAGTTTTCTTCATGTAGGAGTCAGGTACCTGCCCAGTAGCTCCCCAGTACTCCTCCCAGTTATCTCCAGGGGTGTCTTGGCCTCCTCTGGAGAAGGAGGATTTCCCAGGTAGCAGCCCCAGACTCCTTCAAGGTTGCTAACCAAGTCATTTTGTCGATGTTGGAGGCAGGGCCATGCCTTCTGGCTGCCCAATACTCCTCCCAGCCATCTCCAGGAGCATTTTGGTCTCTTATGGATGCAGGTGAATTCCCATGTAGCAGCCTCAGACTCTTCTGAGGCAGCCAAGAAGTGTTGTGTAAGTTGGAAGCAGATCCATGTACTGAGGTACGAGAGGGGAAGCCTCATTAGAGTCAGCATAGGGAAAACCTTTCTATGTCTTAACCAGCAGCATGTGGGAAGCCTTTCTATGTTGTAGGGAGGCAGTGCGGGGAGAAGGGGCTCTGCACTTGATCTACCACCTAACCCTCACCTTCACCTCCGCCCTCACCCCAGCCAGAGGCCAGGTCCAAAATGGACACCCACCAGTTCAGTCTGCCATGCACAAGTGGCCAGGACTGAAAGCTGTTGGTGGCCCGCACCTTCCCTTAGCAGCCCCTTCACAGCCTCACCAACACTGGGGCTCTGCACTTGCAGAATTCTGTTTTGGACCCCACCCAGAGCAGACTGGGCCCTGTCCCAGTACAAAACGGGTCCCCCTATCCCCTACCAGTACAGACTAGGCCCATTCCCAATACAAACTGCATCCCCTGGCCCCCTCCCAGTATAGACTGGGCCTGTTCCCAGTACAAACTGGATCCCTTACCACCCTCCCAGTATGGACTGGGTATGTTCCCAGTGCAAACTGGAGCACTTGCTTCCCTCCCAGTATGGAATGTGTATATTACCAGTATGATATGTATATTACCAGTCCCCTGTCCCTTTCCCAGTACAGACTGGGCCCTGTCCTAATATCAGCTCCATCTGGTGGCTCATCGCAGTACAAACCACTCCTGTCCCAGTACAAACTGGATCCACTGGACACTTCCCAGTACAGATTGGGCTTTGTATCACTACAAACTGGATCCCCTTGGCCCCTTTCCCAGTACAAAGTGCATCCCCTTGGCCCTGTCTCAGTACAAACTGGCATTTGTAGCCCGAAGTCCCTAAGCCTGAGCATGGCAGGGAGTGTGCTGATGTTTGTTTTAGTGTTGGGTAGTCCTGCGAGGAACAGGGAGTTGGACTTTATGATGCTTATGTGTCCCTTCCAACTTGAGATGTTCTACGATTCAATGATGTGCAGAGAAATGGCTGCTGAAGAGGTTTTAATTGCATGTAAACCCAAAACCTTATGGACCCAGGTGTGCCTACTACACTCAATTTCTGATGCAGTTTGGAGTGTCACCTTAGGTTAAAGTTCTCTAATCCTTGCCATTAGAGCACCCTAATAAACATGTCAAGCTAAGGAGAGTGACTTTTTTCCAGAGGTTCAGTGGCCTTTACTCAGGTTGCAGCACGCATTCTGGGAGGCAAGCCAGGACTTCTTTACTCTTTCCAGATGCTCATCAGTCATGGCCTGAGGTTTGTGAACATTCCCACTCTGCTGCCCAGCTGCACAGGGGCTTTTCTCCATTGATATACCACTTAACTTTGTCTGGCGTGGAAGTTTTGGTCTTGTGCCCTTCCCACTGACAAGTGCAGATCATCTTGTGTACTCAGTAGCCCTTATTTTGTGATTCTGTGGTTTTTTGAGGAAGATTTCTTAGCTCTGCTGTAGGAGATGGGTACAGTTCAAATCACACGTGTTTCAGCTGTACTGTTTCCTCAAGGGCACTTCTGGCAGAAGCAGAAAGAGAACATGGTTGTCCTGATACAATAGATTGTGTTTCCTGGTCTGTCCTTTCCTCTGAGGAGGATCAGGTGATGAAGAAAGAGACATGTTTTCAATATAGATACTTAGCAGATAGGCTGTCAGTGTCTTTCTGTTGTGTTTGCCTTGTCACCACAGAGTCAGCCAGGACCTGTTTGTTCTGCTTCATGGTGAGACCTAGTGGTGTGATCTCCCCTAGAACATACTGGTTTAGGAATCCTTCCCAAGGAGAGCAGCAGGGGTTGCAGAGCATATGGCATTAGAGGCCAACAAAGACAACTGATGTCCATTTTCTGTTGGGGTATAGTTTTTCCTTTTTAACTTCACAGAAGTCATGTTTCTGCACATACTTTGGACCTAGTTTACACTGCTGAATCATCAGGTGTAGTCATGACTTTAAAGCTCAGCCAACATGTCATTCCTCATGCTTTTGCTTTCCAGAACTGCACTCAGAAGACTCTGGTGACCATGGAATAAAGGACATGACCATGGAATAGAGGAGGATGTGGCATGCCAGACAGATGCACCTCCTGAAAGACCCCACTTTGCTCTCCAGCCTGGCACAGCCAGGAGAAGCCATGGCCAGCAAGCAAAAGAAAGAGAGGTGTGAGGCCAAACAAGGTTCACAAACCCTGTTGCAAGGCATCCCATGTGCAAAATAACTTTTTGATTCAAAACCAGGGTAGACACATATAGGAACTGCTCCTCACAGAAAATATAAAAATATGTACTCTGAATTCTACTGTGAGGTTAACTGCAAAATTAGCAAGGGTGCTTCTCTTTGGGCATTGGTTGTGCCTTTTTCAGGTCAAAATGACAATGTTTAAGAATACTGTGCCTCATAGAAGTGGAATGCAGCAGGAGAGGAGTTGGGAAGGGAAGTAGCAATGGAGTCCAGGTGAACAGCAAAACTCAGGTATCTTTGAATGGAAGCAGTCACACTCTGGTCACCATGTGTAATTAGGTGATCATTACACAAGGTCTAATGATCAAGAGGACATACCTGACAGCGTTTTTCTTCTCTGCGTGGTGTGATTGCAAGTCAAGCAATTAGCTTGTCCATTTTCATTATGGTGACGTCCTAAATGAATAGTTGCAAGGCTCTGAAATACAAAAAGCATCCTGCTACCTAAAAAGCTAATTAGCGGTCCACATGCATTCATGATTTCCAAGTAGTCAGGGAATGATAAGAGCAATACCCGATTAGCAGTCAACAGAAAAGGCAAGGCTTCTTCTTTATAGTGATATTTATTTATAATAATATAATTTTATTTATAATAAAAACTGGTCACCATTATAATAATAATTATCCACCTTTATAATAATAATTATTCACCATTCATCAACCTTACTAATTTCTTTTTTCAATATTTACTTATACCAAAAAAGATAATAAACATAAATGCTGAAAAGTGCAGAAAATCCTGGACAACCTTCAGCTTGTCCCAAGGCTTTCTCTGCAAGACCAATTAAGCAATGTGCCATTAGACTAGTGCATGCTAAGGCAGCAGGAGAGGATTCGTTTGGCCCATCATAAGACACTTGCTTTACAGACTTACCAAAAATAAAACTGCTGTGCCAAGGAAGAAGTTTCCCTCTAGTCCATGGGAGTTTTTCTTCTCTATAGGTTGAATATGAGCCTGCTTTCAAACCCTTCTTCATAGGAACATTTTGGTTTTTTTGTTTGTTTTTTTCATTTTTCATACACAGAGACTGGAGGGATTGGAGAATGCAAATACATATGTCCTTGATTTTGTGTGGATTGATGAGTTGCACTTTGTGGTCACTCTTCCAAATCCAGGTCAAAGACGTACCAACAAGAGGCTGAATTTTGACATGCAGCATTGTTCTGAAAGGCAACTTGCAAACACCAGCAGATGTTTCTGCAAACACTACAGAAACAGGAGGACCCCTCTGAGAAAACTGCAGCTTGGGCATTTGCTCAGCCTTTTGTGGTTGATCTTGTTGACTCAGTCTGGAATAATCTTTGTGAGAGTGACTATTTCTCTACCCACTTTAGAAAGGTTTATAAGTTTTTTTTGTCCTCTTTTTGTATGCGAACATAGCGATGTAACAGGCTCAATAACCATGAAACACATCGGAACATCTTGTTTCTTAATTTTTCTAAAAGCAAACTGAATTTGTTTATTCCTTTGCATTTGTGGCTGGGCAGAGTGCTTTTTGTTTTCAAATGCCAGTTTGAAAACTAACATTTCTGATCTGTAGTGGTTTTTGGTTTTGGTTTTGGTTTGTGCGTTGTTGTTGGGTTTTTTTCTTAGAAGAGCTGCTTTCATATCCCTGTGAATTAAGTGGCTGGTTAGCACAGGTAGACCATGGAGGAGGAATCTGTATTGTGAAAAATGTATTTGGGCTGGCCAGACAAAGAGAGGTCACAGTTTTGAGAGTCTCTCTGCATCCTTATCAAGGATTACCAGAGCAAGGCAGAAATCATGGTCAAGATCTTTGTGGATTCAGACAGGATGTATCATTTTGACTAGAACTTCTGATTCCCCAAGCTTTTTTCCTTTTTACTTTCCATTTTTACAATCAGATACACCCATATGCTGTGGCTGCCTCCATTTCCCAGACCCTGGGGCAGCGGGAGCATGCTGACCAATAACACTGACTTGCCCCTGCTTTTACTGTTTCATAAATTGCCTGGCTCATGCCAGTCCCCGCACTGCTGAAAAAGTGGTGTCTCTGCAAAAAGCAAGTGTGTTCTCCAGTGGGGTCTGGAGATACAGATGCTGCAGCTGTTGGTGGTTTCTTATCCCCTTCTGCAACAGAGTTGGGAAAACTGTAGTTGGGTCCATGTTGAAGCCATTTGAGTGTCAGAAGGAATGAATGGATTTCTTTTGTCCTTCTCCAACAAAAGCAGCGTGGGCTGTGAGTGAGAGTGTTGCAGTGGTCAGGGAGGTGTTTTCTTCCTCACAGTGATGACAGTGCCTCCTTTCCATGCAGGACAACCCATGAATCCCCAGCAGCTTTCTTTAGCAATGCTGTGCCCATTTTCCCTGAGCTCTGAGTTTTTGGCCCCTGGGGGAGGCAGGAGGAGGGCAGGGACTGTGAGAACCAAAGGCAGAGGCCAGGAGAGGGCAGGACAGTGTGGCGGGAGGTGACATTGCTGGGGTGTGTATGGTGAGGTCACTTGTGTGGGAGGAAGCTGATTGGTCAGGAGCAGCAGGTGGCACCGAGGTGCTCAGTGCCTGCCATCAACAGCGCAGAGAAGCAAGAGCTGGTGGGGCAGAGGAGAGGCAGGTTGGGGGGACAGCAAGGGGCCAGCAGTGAGGTGAAGGCTGGGGTGCAGGCTGGTGATGTCGCTTCTGCCGGAGATGCTGATAGGGTAGGAGCAGGCACGTGGCTTGGCTGTTCCTTATATCAAAACTTGTCACCCAGTTCCATTGGAATGAATCTGATGGTGGTAAGAAAATTGTTACACCATAGGGAGTTGAAGCAAATATTAGAAAAAGTAAAAGAAAATGGGGAAAAAAAAATTGGTCACCGTCTTTCATGATGCAGAAGAAATTCACCATGTCCTTGAAAATTCCCCTTGTCCTTTTTACAGAGGGACAGTGACCACCATTGATGGGAATCCCTTTTTGGATGGTCACCCACAGACACTGAAATATATAACTACATGTTGTATCCCATGACACTAGTATTTAGCTTTCTTGTGTTTATTACTTATAATTACTATATGTAAGAATGTGGAGGTTAATTGTTCATCTTGAAAGATTTCACAAACTTTTCTGTCTTGTCTTTCACAGACATTTGTCTGACATGCTAAGCAGGAAAAAAAAACAAAGGGAGGACTGTTATAGGAGTCATTTCCTAGTTCAAATGGAATCCATTGTATAGCATTAGTAGAAAACTTTAGGCCACAAGCTGTGAATTTTCACCTAGATACTGATGAACTTATACTGAACTCTGACTTAGTTACAGGAGGGAAGGCCCCGAAACTGGTGTAAATTAGAGAGATAAGATAGCCACATCCATGAGCAGAAGTTGCCTCCTTGAGAAAAGAAGAAGAATGGCCCACCTGGAGACAGTGAGGGGATCCAATGATGAACAAGGAGATCCCAGACCCAAATACTGCCATTGGACCGAACTGTCTCCTGAGGGGAGGGGAACTTAGACTGTAAGGGTATAATTGCCTAGAAATTCTTTTGTTCAGGGTCCTTCTCTGGAGGTACTTAGCTGTTCATCACCGCTGTACCACTTAATAAATTAGTCTGGCATATGTCACGTCAGAGATTCTGCTTTGGGAAACCTAGGGTCGAGCCTGAGAGAAAAGGAGGCACCTGAAAGTGAGTGCATGAGTGTGTGAGGAGTCGAAAGGGGCACCCGTCAGCCTACTGGAGTCACCTGCTGCAAAGGGACTCCGGTCCTAGCAGTTAAAGTCTCAGGTGGTGTGTGCGCAACAACTTGATTGGTGTGTGAATGCTTGGGCAGCAGCTTCTCCTTTAACAGTGAGGCACAGAGAAGCCATTGATGCTGTGCAAGCACTGTTTAGCAATAGCTGAAACATCCATGTTTTATCTGGACTGTTTTGGTCACAAATCCAAAACATAGCACCATATGGGCTGCTATGAGAGTATTTTAACTCCATCCCAGCCAAACCCAGTGCAGTGAGGCATGTCCTATTCCTACCATGAGAGTGACATAAAGCAGAGAGTGTTCGGTAACATGGGAGGGGCTGTTTTATCCCCTGTCTTGAAAAAAGCCCAACCACAGCCAACCCCAAACCCCTGCCTGCATGGACAGGCTCCCAGTAGCAGAGACATGTTGGTGCAGGGGGCAGACAGGATTTTTGGAAAAGGACTGGGGGTAAAGAGAGTGACTGTTTCTCAGGACAAGAGGGGAAACCTCTCACCTCTCTCCCTAGCTGTGCCATCTCCCTGCTGGTGTCATAATGGACCTCCAAATGATGTGAGCTGATGTTGCAGGAGGATGCACTGCATCATAGGGAGGTCTTCCTGGTACCATGGCAGTGCCAGTACTTCCCAGCGAGGCCTGGGCATTGCTGGGCACTGCTCAGGGTCTCCCCACCGCTGCCCTTTGATGCTGCTGAAGGCTACCACAAGACCTCTTCCTGAAGGTCCCACTGGGCTCAGGGGACAATGTGGCTGCCAGGACTGCTAGAGTCTGGTGCGAGCACCCAGTCTCCTGTGAGCATGGCTTGGTCTCCTCAAAACGGGGGGCCATTCAGGGGCAGCTTTCTCCAGGAGCTCGCTGTCTGAAATGGGGGCACAGCCCAGCTCCACAGCCATGGCAGAGTTTTTCTGAGGTGCCTGTGT
>NW_010519778.1:16107-16394 GCF_000687285.1 Phaethon lepturus
TGGGCAGCTGTGTCTGATTACACCCTGGAACAGCTGAAATTGGATAAGGTGGGCTGGTGTCCTGGTCCCCCTCACCCTGCAGGGGTTCAGTACTCCTGAGAGCCTGGGCACTGAGGAGCGATGAAAAAAAGGAACAGGAGGCAAGAAGATGAGGAAGTGAGAGAGACAACATGAGGAAAGAAGAGCCCACAGGAGGCAGAGGAGAAGGAGGCAGCAAGAGACAACAGCATAATTAGGATAAGGAAGCAGCAGGAGAAAAAAGCATGATGATAATGAGGAGGATTCAG
>NW_010519778.1:16425-34526 GCF_000687285.1 Phaethon lepturus
ATGAGGAGGAGGCAACAGAGACAACAGCATGAGGAAGAGGAGGAGGAAAAGGAGGAGGCAGGAGACAGCAGCATGATGACAAGGAGGAGAAGGGGAGGAGGGGGAGGATGAGGAAGAGGAGGAGTTGGAGGGCAAGAGGGAGGAAGAGGAGGAGTAGGAGGATGAGGAGGATGAGGAGACAACAGCATGATGAGGATGAGAAAGAAAAAGCAGCAAGAGAAAACAATGTAAGGAAGAGGAGGAGGCAGCAGGAGACTATTATGGGGAGGCAGGAGACAAAAGCACGACAGTAAGGAAGAGGAGGAGGAAGAGGGACAAAAAGAGGAGGAGGAGAAAGAGAAGAAGGAGGCAGGAGACAACAGCATGAGGACAAAGAGGAGGAGGGGGAAGAAGAGGCAGCGGACCCAGCAGGAGAAAACAGCATGATGAGGAGGAGGAGAAAAAGGAAGAGGAGGAGGAGATAACAGCAGGAGATAACAGCATGACAACAAAGAGGAGGAGGAGGAGGAGGAGACATCAACATGACAAAGAGGATGAGGAGGAGGCAGCAGGAGATAACAGCGTGATAAGGAAATGGAGGAAAAGGAGGAGGAGGCAGTAGAAGATAACAGCATCATGAGGAGGAGGAGGAAACAGACAAAAGCATGCTGAGGAGGAGGAGGTGGATGAAGGATACAACAGCATGACAAGGAGAAGGACGAGGAGGAGAAAGCAGCAGGAGTAAACAGCATGACGAGGAGGAGGAGGAGGAAGAGGAAGAGGAGAATGGAGGAGGAGACAGAGAAGAAGGTAGGGGACAACAGTATGATGAGCAGGAGGAGAAGAGGGGGAGGAGGAGGCAGCAGTACACAGCAGCATGACGAGGAGGAGAAGGAGGAACAGGATGAGGAGGAGAAGGCAACTGCATGATGAGGAGGAGAAAGAGGAGGAGAAGAAAGAGAAGGAGGAGAAAAAGGAGGAGGAAGCAGCAGGAGACAACAGCATAACAAGGAGGAGGAGAAGGTAACAATACGACAGAATGATAATGAGGAGGAAGGACAGGAGAAGGAAGAGAATCCAGGAGACAACAGTATGAAAAGGAGGGGGAGGAGGAAGAGGAGAAGGAGGAAAGGACAGCAGGAGATAAAAGCATGAGGAGGAGGCATCAGAGGCATGAGAAAATAACAGCATGATGATGATAAGGAGGATGAGGATGAGGCACCAGGAGACAACAGCATGAGGTGGAGGAGGAGGAGGAGGCAACAGGAGAAAACAGCATGATGATGAGGAGAGGGCAGCAGGAGACAACAGCATGATGAGGAGAAGGACGAGGCAGCAATGAGACAATAGCATGACAAGGAGGAGGATGCAGAGGAGAAAGAAGGAAGAGGAGGAGGAGGCAGTAGGAGACAAAAACGTGATGAGGAGGAGGAGGAAGCAGGAGACAACAGCATGAATAGGAGGAGTATGAGGAGGCCAATGAAGCACAAGACAACAGCATGATGAGGAAGAGGTGGAGAAGGATATGGAGGAGGAGGAGCAGGCAGCAGGAGAAAAAGGCATGACGAGGAAGAGGAACAGGAGGTGGAGGAGGAGATGGAGGAGGAGGCAGCAGGAGACAGCAGTATGACTAGCAGGAGGAGGAGCAACAGGAGGAAGAGGAGGATGAGGAGGAAGGGAAGAATAATGTGTCAGCAGGAGAAAACAGCATGACGAGGATGAGGAGGTGTCAGTAAGAGGCAACAGCATCACAAGGAGGAGGAAGAGAAAAAGGAGAAGACAGCAATATGATGAGGAAGGGGAGGAGGCAGCAGGGGACAACAGCAGGAAGGAGGAGAGGAAGGAGGAGGTGGAAGAAGAATCGAGAGGAGTATGCAACAGGAGCAGGAGACAGGAGGTAAAAGAGGAGGCAGCAACAGGAAGTAACAGGACTCAACAGGAAGAGCAGGAGGCCACATGAGGCCACAGGAGCATCAGGATCAAAGGAAGCAGAGGAAACAAGAGGCACCAGGAGTAGAAGGCAGCAGGAGGCAATAGGATGAGGAGAAAAATGCAAAAGGTGGCAATGGAAAGAGGAGACAAAAGAAACAGGAGGCAAAAGGGTGCAACCAGAGTTGGAGGCAACTGGAGGAAACATGAAGAGGAGGAAGTAAAAAGAGGGCAGAGGAGGAGGCGGCAGATGATAACAGGAGGCAACAGGAAGAAAAAGGAAAAGGAGGATGAGGAGAAGGCAAAGGGAGGCAAGAGCAGGAGGAAGAGGAAGAGGCAATAGGAGGAAGAGGAGGAGGTGGCAGCAGGACAACCCAGGAAGTAACAGGAGCAAGAGGAGGAAACAGTAAGCAACAGGAGATCAACAGGAAAAGGAGGAGGAGGAGGTGCAGGCAACAGGAGGCAACTAGATGAGGGAGGAAGCAACTGGAGGCAATAGGAGTCAACAGGAGGCAACAGGAACTGGAGAAGTATCCAAATGGAGGCAACAAGAGGCCACAAAAGGACGAGGAGGAAGCAAAAGGAGGTAAAAAGAAGGAGGAGGGAGAGAAGGAAAAAGGACTCAAGAGTGGGAGGAAGAGGTAATGGGGTGGCAGGAGACAACATGAGGAGGAAGAGAAAAGAGAAGGACAAAGAAGGCAATGGAAGGGAAGAGGAGGAGAAGGATGAGGCAACAGTAGGAAGAAAAAGAGGAGGCAACAGGAGGACACAGCAGGATACAGATTGTAAAGGAGCAGGAGGGCACAGGATGTAACAGGAAGAGAAGGATGTGGAGGCAACAGGATGTCACAGGAGGCCAGAGGAGGCAAGAAGAGGAGGAAGAGGCAGAGTAGTGGAACACAGGGGGCCCCTGCACCCACTGCTGAGCCATGGAGCATCATGGATTGGGGCGGGCAGGAACATGCAGCATGCAGGAGCCCATGGGGCACAGGGACTTGCCCTGGACCACAGCCCCAGCCCCATGGGCTGGTGGGGCACCAGAATCCCTGTCACCAGCTGCTGTCCCCAGACATAGGCAGGGTGACAGGGAACAGCCTCATGGGGGAGCTGTACCACCTGCCCTGGGGCTCCTACAGGTCCTGGCACCCCCTGCCAGACGGTGGCCTGGGCCAGCTGGTAGGTGATGGTGTGGAGCTGGGCAGGCTCACAGGGCACTGGCAGCCCTGGGACAGAGGGCAGCACACCAGCAGTGACAAGTGGCAGCATGGCCGGGGCGGTGAAGCTCACACTGGGCACCTCTGACGCCATCGGCAGCCAGAGAGGGAACTTTTCTGTTGAGAGAAGCAAAGAGGGCTGATGGGGTGGGATACTGGCCAGCAAAGCTAGTTGTGGGATTACGCGGAGGGCAGAAGCACCATGAGGAGCAGGAGGCTGCTGCTGTACCTGCCATGGCAGTTGGTTAGTGTGGGGCTTGTTTGGGATAAAGAGCATTCTGGGGGCTCCAACCCCATGGTGATCATTCCGCCAGCATCTGCTTCAGCCAGCCTTGCGATGGTTTGATTTTTCATACCACAACAACCTCCCATCTGCATGATTTCCTATCATCATGGTGATTTCCTGTCCTCAGTGCTGATTTCCCATCCCCACCATGGCTTCCCATCCCAACAATGATGGCTTTCCGTCCCAGCAATGATTTCTAAGCCCTGTGATGGTTTCCTATCCCAACAGTTTCCCATCCCCAGGATTTCCCATCTCAAGCATGACTTTTGTGGGAGGTGAATTTCCTATCCAAAGGGAAAGACTGGGGCAGGCACCAGTGGCCCTGTGATGCCAACATGTGTGTGCTGCCCCATCTCTCCCTGGTGGTGGGAATGGGGGGGAGTTGGGCTGCTTTTGGGTGGTTTTTGCCCTCCTCCTCTCTGCCCCAGGGGTCCAACTGCGACTCGCAACTGTGGTGGGACGGGTGCTGGTACCGGTACTGTGCGGCCATCACTGGGGAGCTGTTGGAGGTATGTAAGAAATGAAACAAATGTCTCTTACTTAACTTCTGTGAGTGGTTACCAAGGCACAGCCTTGAGAGAAGAAGCAAAATTACACCCAACAAAGAAATACCAAGATAACTACAAGGGGATTTCTACTACTGAACCTAAGTGAACTATCCCAATGAACATCCAATTAGTATAATAGAAACCCCCCCTCAGGAAGGGAAAGCATTCTACCCACAGAAGCCTCTTCCTCACTGAGCATGCACAGTAAAAAAAAGATGCTGTGGCTTTAAGTAGAGACAAGGCTTGTGAGAACCAAGGGGAACAAGGGTGACTGAGCCAACTTGCAAAAATACGGGTAACTGTTGCTTGAAATGTATCAATATTTTCCGTGCATTAACCAAGGTGTGCTGGCTTTGTGGACCTACAACCTAGCACCCATCTCTGCACAGATTTGGAATAAAAGCAAGTATCTCGACTCTGTGTGTTTTTCAGCTCTCTGCACACCAGGTGAAAGAACCCGTATTTGGGACAACATTTTGGCAACCCAGATAGGATGGCCATAAAGCCTTGCCCTGATCGTCTTGCTGTCCCTGACAGCAGAGAATCGGACTGGACAAGAGTCCAGCGCACACTGACCTGTTAACTGGGGACTCCTCTGAACATCCTCTGAGGTTGGGGCGACGAGCAACTTAAAGGTGCAATGCCTGAAAAGAGATATTTATGTAAGGGTGAAAGGGGGGGTGTATCCTTGGATTGGTGAGTATCAAAATTTAATTTTTTATGTGGAAGGTCATTAAGTTGCATGGGCATAAAGTTGGCTATAGATGCCAGCAAGGGGTGCTTTAATTGACTGGTAGGGTCAGAGCTGATTGCGCACAAGGGTATATTCTTCACATGTAGAAGCCTGGTACCAGGGAGGTGCCTTTGCTGAGTGTGAGAACGAGGTACAGGAAATAATATGTAAAATCAGACCAAACCAATCCATGATTCTTCCCTGTAGCCCTTTGGGGTGTATTTTGAAGAACTGGGATAAGTTTGGGGGAGATCCAATGACTAAAGATAAAATGAAAAGATATTGTAATCAATGGTGGCCGAATTATAGATTGGATAACTCTGAGGTCTGTCCAGAAAATGGATCGCTGAACTATAATACCATGTAGACTTGCCCCTGCTTGTCCAGCAGCCCCAGGTGGTTGTAACCCATGGAGCAGGCCACCACCCTGGGGCCAGGGTCACAGTGAGGTGACATCACTGGGGACACCCCCACTTACCTTGATGGGCAGCAGCAGGGGCATGGGGTGGGCATGGCACAACACCCATCTCTGCAAGAGATCACAGGCCACATGAAAGGATGTGTTTTAGGGTGAATTTAGGGAATTTTGAGGGTTGAGGGGGTGTCCCAGTGAGGAAGGTGACAGTGCAGTGGCTGGCAACCATGGCGCGAACAGGCTGGCGGAGATCGATGGGGTGTGGGGCCAAGTGTGCCACATCCAGTGGCAGGTTGTAAACCTGTCTCCCCACTGCATTTAAATATGGGGATTCAGGGGGCTGAATTTGGGGTGTGGGTCCACCCCAGTGTCCTGCCCTCCTTCCCGCCCGCCCTGTAAGGATCCAAACGAGCATTTTAAAGCCTCAAACCTCATGTTGGTCCTGAAAGCCTCACCTTTTGGGTCTAAAGCCTCAGGGACAGACTCTGTGCTGCTTTGTGCTCGAGATGCCTTGTGAGAAAGAAAGCTCCTGTCCTCTGTCAGCCTAATGAAAATTTGGGTTAGAAGAGTCAAGAAAAGGGAGCAGAGGGAGGTGATGTATGGCTACATGGGTGTGGGCCACTAGTGGGGAATGGACTCTATGGGTAGGTTCACAACTGTCCAAATAATAGTGTATTGTTTATCTTTGAGATGGCATAGTATTTTCTAATGATCTTTCGTTTAAGGTAGAATGAAATTCTACCCTGCAATGTCAAATTTATTGAGACTTGATGGGAAAAAACCCCCTAGACAAACCAAGATCTGTTATGCAGAAAAGCTTATATTTCAAGGTTTTGGGACTTGCAGCTAATCTCTGCCCTTCCCAGAGCCTTCTCCTCCAATGTTTTCTCCAATTCTGCCATCATCCATGGAAGGAAGTTGTATGGGATTACCTGGCTAAACTGATTTCGGAGCACAAAGGTGAGACGCAGGGAGTTGTGATTCAACTCAGCTTCATCTCACCTTGACAGATCCTTATCTATGCAAAGATGACTTGGGGGGAGCTGTGGAAACAGCTCAGCCTGGGATTGCCTGAACACTGCATCATGATAAGAACTGAAACCCAAATGGAGCCTTGAATAATTCCGTAACAAACAAAATGCCCTGAGTGCCATTCCAGCACTGTTCAGTAACTTTGCATGCTAGACATTACAAAATTAGCAATACAGACTAAGGGGCCATCGCACCACCAGAAATAAACATTCCCAATAGTATAATCCACTCAGGCATAATCCTGCCCCCACCCATCAAATCAGGAAATAAAACCCCTGAGGTTTGGGCAGAAAACTGGGGAGTCTTTTTCCAGTGATACAGCTGGACTGTAGGAGATTCCTCCTTCCTTGTCCAGGACGTTGTACAAGGTAACTTCCCCAGGGATTAAGAGGCCTTACCTGAGAGAGAGGGTAAGTGATTAAGAAACATATGTATGGTATTTGGCATGGTTTAAGACCATGATTAGTGCATTCTTTTTAAGGTATTAATATCGAGGGCGCTTGTGGTTTGTGTTAGTATATTCTGGAAATCACTGTAGGTTGTAATAGTGTATTCTATGAATTGTGTTAATTGCAATAGTGCATTCCTCCATTGTATCCATAAAAAACCTGCAATAGTGGCGTATTGGACCTGTGAGTGAAGTTCAAATAAATTGTTAATTTGAACTGTACAGTGAAGTCTCTTTCTCACAGTCACAGAAGTCAGTCTCAATAGATTCACAAGAAGAAAGCAAGAGAAAGCGGTCTTGTATTAAGGAGGAAGGGCAGCATCTTGTGAGTCCTTGGCATTTTGCTACAAACATGAAAGGGTGACCACCCTCCTTAAAAGACACTCCCTTTGGAAGATCCAGATGGAAATCTCTCAGGAGGCATTAGCTGTCTTAACTCCTGCCTCTTTTCTGAGCTTCCGCACCTTTATGGAGCTGGGCCAGAGCCCCTTCAACCTCAAAGATCATTCTTCAGTTAAACCCCAGACTAAAAATACTACCTGTTGGATGCTCCTAATGGCACTGAGATTCAGGTCTTTATAGTCCTGTCAGCCTGCTAAAGGTGCAGAAAACTCTACACAAGCAACTGAAATGTTGCAGCTAAGGAAGGCTTCGACCTCTGCAGTCACACCAGCCATCAGTGGCAGGGCAGGTATGACAAAACACTTGGTACAGCACAAGAACGGGCAGTGATGACCATCTGTGAAGAAGCCACAGCCAGACTGCACCCCTTTACACGCAGTTCTTCTCGGTGCAAAAGAACTAGCACTGACCACTGTGAAGAAGCCATAGCGAGACTGCACCCCTTTATAAGCAGTTGCCCTCATTAAAGACAGAACGTTATTGGCTTTGACATCAAACACAGGGGGGAGGTAGACCAATCCACTTTTTGTCCTAACAGTTAATGGCAGACACAGAGTAAACTGAGTTCTCTTATGAACCCACTTCTCGGTGCAAAAGAACTAGCACTGACCACTGTGAAGAAGCCATAGCGAGACTGCACCCCTTTATAAGCAGTTGCCCTCATTAAAGACAGAACGTTATTGGCTTTGACATCAAACACAGGGGGGAGGTAGACCAATCCACTTTTTGTCCTAACAGTTAATGGCAGACACAGAGTAAACTGAGTTCTCTTATGAACCCAACAATTTACTATCTGAGAACATAGCACCAGCAGCTATTACGTGCAAGAAGCACATTCAATTGGTTGTACTGCAGAATCATGAAGGGCTTGATGTGTTTTCCTGGAGTACTATATGCACAGGGGCCAATGGTTAGGATTCTAATAGCATTAACTGGCTGGGAATTAGCTAAGAAAAAATACCTTCTATCTGAGGAATATAAACTGGGTCTTCTGGATGCTGACTCCTGAGAAGTGCTTGAAGTGCAGTTTTAACCTGATCATGCCACATAGATGTATCTTTCTAAGCATAAAACTAAGAAATAAAATAAGAATTGTTAGTTATAAAAGGGTTTTTTTGTTCTTTTGGGGCACACTGAAAACATGTCTTCCTCTGTAGCCATAGTGTCAACTGATGTTCTTTCAAAGTAATTCTCTCTGATAATAATGTAGAATTCTTATAAACTCTGATATTAGTATAAGTACTAGTAAGAACAATCATAAAAATGACACCAACTGAATATCTGGGGCAGGAGAGCTTCCTGAGTCTGAAAGAATCAGCTTAATGCTGCAGTTGTCTACCGGTGTAAAAAAAAAAGGCAAAAAACCCAAAACCAGAAATTCCTGACATATTTCTGCTAAGTATTTTGTCTCCGATGAATGTTGAGAAGTCAGGAGTCTAAAGAGATTTTAGGAACCCAAATATTCTGTTAGCTTGGCAATCAGCATACAGGAATTCACCAAGTCATTCACTAGGTCACAGCCTTCTGCTCAATGAGAAACAATCTGCTTTTGCCTTGAGCGTAGAAGGAAGCTCAGGCAAATCCAACCCAGTCATAGCTGCCTGCAGAGGCAGAAGGAATACCCAGAGATACAGAAATAGATCTTTTCAGGGCCACAGGGCCTTGTTCCTTGATGCTCCTGTGGTTTTATGGGTAACAAAAAGACTCTTTAGCTGCTACGTAAGTGTCTGAAGAGAAGCAGGGAGCCTTTCCCTTTTCTGATCATAAGTGTTCAACTGACTTCTCATGAGGATTTCAAGCTTTAGGGAGTGGCCATTAGTAACTGCAGTCCAGTCCTTCAGAGACCTACCTTCTCTTTGCAATGTAGAGCTGCAAAGGATGCTTCTCACCAAACTTCAGTCACGTAAAAGTTAAGAGTATGGTCTAAGCTGTTCATGTAGCTACTTATACAGTCTGTGGAGAGGGACATGTACCTCCAGGGGACAGTTTCTCCTGTTTTCTAGGGTGGTTTCAAGGATTCCTGAGAAGGGTAAACACATATACACAGACTACAAGGAAAAAGCAGGAAGCATTTTATTAACTACAAGCATGCGTTACACTAAGGGTATCTTGCCAAGCAATTGTCTTACCAATGCGAGGACTGTGAGGAAGATGGACCATCTGTACATTCTTGTGTCGTCTTGCGTCGCACGCTCAGCCCAGCAGTTGGTAGGTGCCAGCTTTACGTGGGCATCCCCATGGAGGCAACGGTGGCCTCGCTGTACACCGGCCCACTGCTCTTCAGGAAATCCCAGTATTTATACATTTGCAGAGGAACGGGTTTCGACACACGTGACTATTGGTTCGTAGGCTTTGTATACGTGGCATATTACCATAATCTAGCAGTCACGTATCAATCATGCTTAAGCCAATAGCAGGATGTTGCAACGATTCCTCCCTCCACGTCCTCCCCTAGTATTGCTCAACTTTCTTATCTCTGTGGGAAACCATCTGGTTTCTCTCACCCAGCCCTGTTATCTACTTCTCACCCAGCTGCAGTTTTTTCACTGTGCTAACTGCAGTGTTCTCATAGACTGAAAGTCCGTCTTTTAACTCCTCTGCTGCAGTTTTGTCAGCTCTCTACTTCTCACCCAGTGTCCAACCATGGACCAAAATTCCATCTTTTAACCACGCCATATACGCCTGTGTATCTGGCAAGGGTGTGAACTGCATCTGATGACCGCTCTCTCCATTGATGACAGAGAGCCTACCCAGGTACTTTGGGCAAAGTTGCTCACTTGTACAGCAGTATCATTAAAAGACACAATGCTACCTCTTACCTGATCCTAAGATAAATTCATGGACTGTATAAAAATCATAGGAAACTCATGACTAAGTGTGAAAACAGATTTTCCTGCCGTCAGTGGCCTGGGTGAAGCACTGTCATACTAGGACTCCAGTCTTCATCTGCAAGTCCTGTCTGATCAGAAACACGCTGCTCTGAGTTACACCAAATACAGCGCTAACCAAGCTGGGACTTACCGATTTTGTATGTTCAGGCCGTGGTGTGATAACAGGTGGAGGTTCATTGTCATCTTCTTTTACTTCATCATTTTCATCCTCTTCTTCACAAACAGTGGGAGCTAGCTGGGGATATGATGCTGGTTTTGTGCTCAATGGATAGAGAGTAGCATGAGCAACAGTCACTATTTTGGCACATCAGAAGTTCAACAATTACACACCACTTCAGTCTGCTTAGACATCATCAGAAACTAAATTAGACATGCCTATAGTCCTACAGGCCTCAGTTCCAAGTTACACATGGCACAATATAATTTAAAGGTTACAAATTACCATGCTGTTTGGTTAAATTGACTTGGTATTTTTTGCTAAACTAAACCATGCCCCTGCTTAGTCAAAGTCTAATTTCACAAAATGTACTCCTTGAATATATCCCTAGAAATCACATCTAATTGCTGGTTAATTGCTTTGGCATTGCATCTAGAGAAATGGTAACAGTTTAATTAAGCTAACAGGTGTCTACTGGCTAGGTAAAGTGATGCACTTCAAAGTGCAAAGCCCACTTTGTCATCACGGTTTTGGACAGAAAGGCTATTTATTTCTTTACTAGTTTACCCATGGTGTAATCATATTGCCTTTTACCTGCCAGGCAGGCTTCCCAACTGCTCACCCAGGCTCCTGTTACAGGCAGTGGAGAACAAAAGCCACTGCCAGGGTGCAGTGGACCTGCAAGCAGACTCCAAACATGCAGCAGGCAAGGAAAGTCGGAATGATCAGTTTTTCTACATATAAACTGAAGCCTACCATGCAGATACTGAAAGTTAGGTGAGTTGAACCCCCCGCTGTCCAAGAAACTAGTCCCAGCTGCTACTGGGTTATATCACATTGTCACAAAATTATTTGCTGGTGGAACAAAAAAAACTGAAAAGGAGCCTTATTAAGTACCAACTGCTTTGAAGCTAGATACAACAGGCCACTTAGAGAACTGAAGCAAATATAAGGCACTGTTCTAAAGATTCATGCCTCATTTGTGTCATCTTTAAGAGAGCATCAGTTTGGTCCAGTACAACAGTAAGGTACAGGCCACATGAAACAGGGAGACCTAATTTTCACACCTATGATGTCCTGAACAGGTGACTGTATGACTGCCTTAAGTCACCTGTACTTGACCACACTGTCATAGAGGTACACAGAGACAGACAGGGTACTGCATTTTCTGTGAGACTCAGTTTGCTTACCCAACTTTCAAAAATAAATAATGGAAGAGGCTAATAAACCTGCCAAAGTCACAGAATCACAGAAACACAGAATGGTAGGGGTTGGAAGGGACCTCTGAAGATCATCTGGTCCACCCCCACCCCCGCCAAGGCAGGATCACCCAGGGCAGGTTGCACAGGAATGTGTCCAGTCGGATTTTGAAGGTCTCCAGAGAAGGACACTCCACAATGTCTCTGGGCAGCCTGTTCCAGTGCTCCATCACCCTCACAGTAAAGAAGTTTTTCTTCATGTTGAGGTGGAACATCCTGTGCTACAGTTAATGCCCATTGGCCCTCATCCTATCACTGGGCGCTACTGAAAAGAGACTGGCTCCATCCTCCTGACAGCCACCCTTCAGATATTTATAGACATTTATAAGGTCCCCTCTCAGCCTTCTCTTTATAGGCATTTATAAGGTTCCCTCTCAGCCTTCTCTTCTCCAGACTAAACAGCCCCAGGTCTCTCAGCCTTTACTCATATGAGAGATGTTCCAGTCCCTTAATCATCCTTGTAGCCCTCTGTTGGACTCCAAAAGTTCCCTGTCTCTCTTGAACTGGGGACCCCAGAACTGGACACAATACTCAGGCCTCACCAGCGCAGAGTAGAGGGGGAGGATAACCTCTCTTGATCTGCTGGTCACACTCTTCTTAATGCACCCCAGGATACCATTGGCCCTCTTGGTCACCAGGGCACATTGCTGTCCCGTGGAGAACTTACTGTCTACCAGGACTCCAAGGTCCTTCTCCATGGGGCTGCTTTCCAGCAGTTCAATCCCTAACCTGTACTGGTGCATGGGGTTGTTCGTCCCCGGGTGCAGAATTCAACACTTGTCCTTGTTAAATTTTATGAGGTAAAGTAGGAAATGATACATCAGACATTGTGAACAACCGTTCAAAGCCCAACACTGTCAAGCAAGGGGTGCCCTAATGGGAAGGTGAATATTACTTTGTCATACATTAGATCAGTGTATAGCTTTCTATGCATCATTAGCACTTTGCTTACTAGGGACAGAAGATGATAAAAGGAATAATCACCTTTCTGTTACACCAAATTCCTGTAACCATTTTTTCCACTGGTCTCTAAGCTTGGTCTGACAGCACTAAATTCTGCAGCTAGAACATACACAATGTCATATTATTTAATGCCAGGCTCCCATTAAAAAGTAATCTTAACCCTATAGACCGATAATCTTCCATCTGCAAAACCAGACTTAGAGCTCTTTGAAAAATCTTAAATAGAAAATTAGAAAACAGACAATGATCCCTTGAGAGAGTAAAAATTTGCTTTCTTTCAGTCTAAAATGCAGGCACTCTGTCACAAATGGCAAAACTCACAGCTTGCGCAACAATTCTTAAACACTATGAAAGCGAAAGGTTACTTGCACACTCACTGGGTTTCTGCCTATCCATTGGTGCTTTTACCTGCAAAGTGCAAGGGTCCGGCATGTACTCAAAGAGATTGGGGAGCTCATTAAGGAAGGAGCTGAAATTGAGGCTGTCAGGAACATCTGTGTCCTTGCAATCCACAGACTCTAGCCAGGCGAGCATAGCTCGATGGTGTTGTCCTCTGCCTACTCAGGAAAGGCCTCAGAGAAGATGGCTACTCCCTCCCTTGGGCATATGAGCGGGCTTCCCTGGGGCCGCTGGGGTGGTTATGCTGCTGAAAAAGCCAACACAGCCAACCCAGTCGCGAGGTGGTGCAAGCTTTTCTCAATTTGGCCACCCACTTGCGAGCTCTGCTAGCCCCCAATACTCACATTTCAGCATTCTTGTGGTTCTGCCAGTCAGCGGAGCCACATAGGGATGGTGAGCACTGCCAGCAGGGTCGCTGTCCTCAGTAGCCTCCCTGTCTTTGTTGGAAAACTTCAAAGGATTCTGGGCAGTTTGGCTGCATCAACAGTGACAGTTTGTGTAGTGGTAGTTTGGTGGCTACGGAAGCAGAGAGCACGAGAGCTGCTTTGGCTGTGAAAAAGCAGCAAAGAGAAGGTGAAGTCAAGCAACAGAATTCCAACCTGGCACTTTTCTTCTGGGAGCAGTGGCGGTACATATTGTGTGACTTAGTTCAGATATGCAGAGAGTGACAAAAGAGTGTCTGTAGCATTTTATAGGTAGAAAGGGCAGAGACCCACTATTTTGGGCTGTGAAACAGCTGCAAAAGGAAAGTGAAGACAAGGAAGAGCATTCGTTCCTGGCACTTCAGTGTGGGAGCAATCACTGACATATTGAATTTTGCAGCCTGTCTGCATTAAGACTGCCAGTTTGTGTAGAGGTACCTCGGAGGCTACGGAAGCAAAGAGCGCGAGATCTGGTTTGGCTGTGAAAGCCGCAAAGGGAAGGTGAAGGCAAGCAAGAAAATTCCATCCTGGCACCTTCAGTGTGGGACCAGTCACTGGACATACTCAATTTTGCAGCTTGGCTGCGTCAACACAGAACAAATTGTAGTTGCAGTTTGGAGGCTATGGAAGCAGAGAGCATGAGAGCTGGTTTGGCTCTGGAAAAGCTGCAAGGGGAAGGTGAGTGCAAGCAAGAGAATTCCACTGTGGCAATTTTCTTCTGGGAGCAGTGGTGTACATAGTCTCTGGTTTAGTGTGGATATGTAGAGAGTGAGAAATGAGTGTCTGTAGCGCTTTAGAGGCAGAAAGTACAGAGCCCCACTATTCATGGGCTCTGAAAGGCCTGCAAAGAAAAGGTGAAGGAAGAGCACTTGTTAATGGCACCTTCAGTGTGGAAGCAGGCACTAGACATACTCAATTTTTAAGCATGTCTGCATCATTAGAGAACGACATGTAGCTGCAGTTTGGAGACTACAGTTTGTGGGAGCAGACACAGGACGTATTCAGCTTTGCAGTTTGTCTGCATTAATAGTGCCTCTTTGTGATAGTACGCAGGCTATGGAAGCAGAGAGCGCAAGATCTGTTTTCACTGTGAAAAAGCTGCAAAGGGAAGGTGAATTCAGGCAAATCAATACCATGCTGGCACCTTCAGCATGGGACCAGACACGGGACATTTCCATTTTTGCAGTTTCTCTGCTTTAATAGTTCCTGTGCTGGTTATTTGGTGGCTATGGAATCAGAGAGCGCGAGAGGTGCTTTGGCTGTGAAAATGGTGCAAAGGGAAGGTGAATTTAAGCAAAGCAGTTCCACGCTGGCACCTCAGTGTGAGAGCTGACACTGGACATGTTCTAGCTAAGATAGAAATGTCCCATGTCAGCTCCCACACTGAAGGTGCCACCATGGAATTGCTTTGCTTGAATTCACCCTCCCTTTGCAGCTTTTTCACAGCCAAAGCAGCTCTCGCGCTCTCTGCTTCTGTAGCCATCAAAATGCCTCTACACAGGCATTATTAACGCAAAGAAACTGCAAAATTCAAAGTATCCAGTCACTGCTTCCTCACTGAAGCTGCCAGGATGGAATTCTCTTTCTTGACTTCACCTTCTCTTTGCTGCTTTTACACAGCCAAAGCAGCTCTCGCGCTCTCCGCTTCTGTAGCCACCAAAATGCCACTACAGAAACAAACACTATTAACGCAGACAAACTGCAAAATTGGACATGTCCTGTGTCTGCTCCCACACTGAATGTGCCTGCATGGAATTGCTTTGCTTGTCTTCACCTTCCATTTGCAGCTTTTTCACAGCCAAAGCAGCAGTTTGAAGGCTATAGAAGCAGGAATCGCGAGAGCTGCTCGCAGACACTGGACATGTTCTGCTTTGCAGTTTGTCTGCGTTAGTTGTGACTCTTTGTTTAGTGGTAGATTGGACATGACAGAAGCAGAGAGCGTGAGAGCTGCTTCGGCTGTAAAAAAGGTGCAGGGGGAAGGTGAAGACAAGCAAGAGAATTCCGTTGTGGCACTGATGTGCGGAAAACAGACTCCACAATCTGTAAGATTGTAAAGTAGGTATGTTTATTCAGCGCTGGGCAGCACGGGGGGATAGTCCCACCAAAAACCGTGCACACCCCAACGCGGCACTTACTTCAAATATATACAGCAAAGTGTTGCATATACATAAAGTTTCGCAATATGCCTATACATATGCATGATCTGTTCCCGCTTCGTATTGAAATGAGTTCCAAGACGTTATTTCCCTGAACTCCTCCCATCTGCGCTTGCGCAGTGCCTTCTGGTGGTGGTCGCTGAGGGTCGTGAGGATGAAGGCTGGTGGCTCCTCTTCGTCACCACTAGTAACGCCTTGTTCTTACGCAGACTCAGTTGCTCTTTTGTTTTCGTCCAAACCACAAGGTCAGTTTCAGCCGGTTCTTGAGGCACTCTCCTGGTTCTTATCAGGGACCGTCCTTGTGAGGAGCTACAAGTGTTCTCACTCCTGTCAGTTTATCAGGAACTGTCTTTGTAAGGAACTACAGAGCTCCTGCTTTAGTTACTTTACGCAATAGCTAACAAGATTTCAAACCTTATCTACTAATTAACTGCTAAGATTCCCTTAACCCCTCCTCTCAGCACCTTCATTGTGGGAGCAGTCACCGGACTCATTCAACTTTGCATTTTGTCTGCGTTCATAGTGCCTCTTTGTGTAGTGGCATTTTGGTGGCTACAGAAGCAGAGAGTACGAGAGCTGCTTTGGCTGTGAAAAAGCTGCAAGGGGATGGTGAAGACAAGCAAGAGAATTCCATCATGGCACTTTCAGTGTGGGAGCAGGCACGGGACATTTCCCATTTTGCAGTTTGTCTGTGTTAATATTGCATCTTTGTGTAGTGGTAGTTTGGAGGCTATGGATGCAGAGCGTGCGAGAGCTGTTTTGGCTGTGAAAGAGGTGCAAAGGGAAGGTGAAGACAAGCAAGAGAATTCCATCCTGGCACCTTCGTTGTGGGAGCAGTCACGGGAGTTATTCAACATTGCAGTTTGTCTGCGTTAATTGTGCCTGTTCCTGTAGTGGCATTTTGGTGGCTACAGAAGCAGAGAGCATGAGACCTGCATTGGCTGTGAAAAAGTTGCAAGGGGCAAGTGGAAACATGCAAATTCCATGCTGGGACCTTCAGTGTGGGAGAGGACATGGGACATTTCTAATTTTGCAGTATCTCTGAATTAATAATGCCTCTTTGGGTAGTGGTAGTTTGGTGGCTATGGAAGCAGAGAGTGCGAGAACTGGTGTGTGTGTAAAAAAGGTGCAAAGTGAAGGTGAAGGCAAGCATTAGAATTCCATCCTGGCATCTTCATTGTGGGAGTAGTCACGGGACTTATTCAGCTTTGCACTTTGTCTATGTTAATAGTGCCTCTGTGTAGTGGTATTTTGGAGGCTATGGAAACGGAGACTTCAAGAGCTGCTTTGGCTGTGAAAAAGCTGCAAACGGAAGGTGAAGACAAGCAAAGCAATTCCATGCTGGCACCTTCAGTGTGGGACCAGACACTGGACATGTTCTGCTTTCAGCTTGTCTGTCTCAATAGTGACAGTTTTTGTAGTGGCAATTTGGAGGCTATGGAAGCAGAGAGTGCGAGAGCTGGTTTGCCTGTGAAAAAACTGCAAAGGAAAGGTGAATTCAAGCTGTAGAATTCCATGCTGGCACCTTCAGTGTGGGAGCAGTTATTGGACCTTTTTGAATTTTGCAGCTTGTCTGCATCAATAGTACCAGTTTGTGTAGTGGTAGTGTGCGAGACTGAACCGTAATACATTTGTCTCAAAGATTGTTTGTCTAACAAAAGTTCCTTTGGATGATAAGGATGGCTACATGGCCACAGAGACCTCAGGTTGATGAAAAACACCCTGCCAAGGTAACAGCTACAAGGCATGGGATAGGCAGGTGAGGAGCTGGGTGGAGCTGCAGTGAAGCGTATGCACATATGCAGGAATGTGAAGATGTGCTAAATTGCAGCCCTTGAATAAGAATAGAAAGGATTGCCAAGACAATCCGTTTTCGTGATCGCCCACCACCGAAACATGGAGAGACTTGGACCCCAGGGTGCTGTGGATCCATGGTGTTGACTATCCTTGCAACTCTATCCCGAATGCTTGCTTGATTTCTGTCTTTTTGTTCCATTCTGTCCTATCGCTATTCTGTCTTATCACTACTACTTCTTTTTTTTGATAATAAAAGCTGTTTGGGTATACAGCATTTGACATCGTTTGTGTCTTAATCTCACTCTCGGGATCCTATTGAAACCTTCCCTGACATTGGATCGGGACAGGTAGTTCGGCGGCTATGGAAGCAGAGAGCGTGACAGCTGGTTTGCCTGTGAAAAAGCTGCCAAGGGAAGAAGTCCAGCAAGTGAATTCATTCCTGGCACTTTTCTTCTGGGAGCAGTGGCTGTACATATTCTCTGGTTTAGCTTGGATACACAGACAGTGAGAAATGAGTACCTGTAGTGCTTTATAGCTAGGAAGGGCTGAGACACACTATTCCTGGGCTGTGAAAGGGCTGCAAAAGGAAAGTGAAGGGAAGGAAAAGCATGCATTCCCAGCACCTTCCTTGAGGGAGAAGTCACTGGACATTTCCAATTTTGCAGCTTGTTTGAGTCAATAGTGCCAATTTGTGTGGTTGTAGTTTGGAGGCTACGGAAGCAGAGAGTGTGAGAACTGGTTTGGCTGTGAAAAAGGTGCAAAAGGAAGGTGAATACAAGCAGAAGAACTCCATCCTAACTTCTTCAGTGTGGGAGCAGTCACTGGACATTTTCAATTTTGCAGCTTGTCTGCGTCAATAATGCCAGTGTGTGTAGTGGTCTTCTGGAGGCTACAGAAGCAGAGACCACAAGAGCTGGTTTGCCTGTGAAAAAGCTGCCAAGGGAAGGAGAAGTCCACCAAGTGAATTTGTTCCTGGCACTTTTCTTTTGGGGGCAGTGGCTGTACCAATTGTCTGGTTTAGCTCGGATACACAGAGAGGGAGAATCACAGAATCATAGAATCCCTAGGTTG
>NW_010519779.1:0-42404 GCF_000687285.1 Phaethon lepturus
AATATAATAGAATAATAATATAAAAGGATAAGAAAAACAAAACAACACTGGAATTCTGTAGCAACCCAACATTGAGCAGGTTTATGATTCACAAATTCTTTACATTTCCTTCAATACAGCTAATTGTTGAAAGACTTAATATGAGAAAAGGCTTCTGTACACCTTCCTGAGTAACCCCATCAGATTATGAATGCAGTATTAAATCATCTCAGTCAAATATACACAATTAATCTAAAAAAAACCCACAAAAACACATCACTTATAAGGTACAAATCATCAGTTCAAAGAATTCCTAATTTGCTGAATAAATCAAGACCAAGATTTGCTCACCTCTACACTGAAAAATCAGGTTATTTTTTATGAGAGCCAATTCATGCAGCTCAATTACTCTAATTACCTGCCAGCTGCACAATCTTTTTTTTTTTTTTTTTACAATCAATTGCTACACCATAACTCTACATAAGAAAATTTTCTGTAGAAAGAGGGAATCCTATATCAAATTCCTAGGATAGGTTTCAATCACAACAGTAACAGCACTTAAAGTCTGATCTCCTACAGCACAGCTTTGCTGGAAAAGGTCTCTGCGTGTTAGGTGATTAACTGGTCTCCAGAGGGAGCATTATCCTAATGCTCTGGAACCCAACAGGAGTGGAATGCTTTTATGTCATAAAAATGATACCATTTAAACAAATTAACAGGAATATTCTATGTCTTTCTCTCCATGAGCTGTACACACAATAAACTGAGCTGTCAGGCTTCCAGCCTTTTCCATGGGAGATTAGTGTAAGAAGTCTGGCTCATGTGTTGCACTTGGCTACCTCATTTTCAAGCTCCTCACAACACAACTCGACATTCCTTTGCATTTTCTGAAGGAGCCAGAGTCATTACATTCTTTAAACAAAACATACTGCCTGAACGATTTAATTTCGGTACAGTTTAACCTGTAGTTGATTATGGAGCAGTTCATCTTCAATATACCACTTACTACAAGAGACCTAAGATCCATCAAACAGCACTGAATTCAGAAGCAGAACTGCACCATCATTTCCAGCTTGAAAGCCCAAGGCACCTTTTTTGCTGCCCGTACTGATCAGAGATACAACAGCTTTGCCCAGCCTCTTTCCACCTAACCTAGTTTCCCAGCCTGACCTTCTACAGTCACTGGAAATAAAATCAGGCATTTAGTTTCACTTCACATTTTTTTAGTTTTGTTATAAAATTTTCTACTTTCTCAGCTTTAAGTGTGCAATTTTGTTTTAAAGGACATAAGCTCCTGTGTCCCATTTTCCCACACTTAATGCTGGAGTTACGAGGAGAATTAAGAGGTGTTTCCTTTTGCCCTTGCAGTATTAAAAAAAAATAAAATCTACATTTATTTCTTCACAAATGTTCTTGCAAAGAAACTTGCCATTTCCAAGTGATCATTGCACACTTAGACTGCACGGTCTCTTCTCTTCCTCTTCAGTGATTCCTTTAGGGAATCGCTGTTTAACAACACGCAGTTTATGCGCCAGTAAGATGTCCACACTGCACCACGTCAGTTCTAGCTATCGAATTGCAGTGTGTGATTTTCATTTTTTCCAGGGCAAATCTTGCTCTTACACAAAACAGCAGCAGCAGGAAGTAATGCTTCTGTGTGTAGTGCTTCTTTTTCTCCACTAGCAACATAAATACTATGAACTGTTTGCTTTTATGAACTGTTCGACTCTTGTTTAATAATCATCATAGAAAACCCACCAGGTGTCAAGAAGCAGGTTTAGTGTGTCAAAATAAATGCTGTGTCTGTGATCTGCAGATTTTTCTCTTCACCTTTTAACTGAGATAGGCTGTTTAACTTACTACCTGCACTCAACTTACTATTCCAATTAACACAATAGCCTCATTTCTGCTAGCTGTGTGGGTTAGAAAGGTTTCATGCAATGACTTCAAGATATATACCCCTAATGCATCTCCAGCTCTGATCTGCATGCACTGTATTTCACACACTGGTCTGTAGCCCAACTGCTTTTTGTCCACAACCTCTTCTGTGGTCCGAAAGATTCCAACTACTCCCAAGGCACTACGTTGTCTATATAATGAATACTTTATAATCATTAATCCATCAGTATTTTCTGATTCTTTCAAATAAAAATTAAAAAAAAGACTTTAATTTACCATAGGTATAATTTCCAAGTGAAAAGGGACAGCAGGCATCTGGGGAAAACACACCCACATGTGATAAGTGAAAAACAGATGTTGGAAACTGAAAAAAAAAAAAAATCTGAACTATTTTTTCCATTTACAAATATTTCTCCAAATGCTCTATCGAGGACAATGCCAGGAAAAGACAGGACAGCAAATGGATTTCAATTTAAGGAGCCTAAGAAAACTCTCTCCTGGTGTCTTTCATGCAATTTTCAATTTTGTTCTGTTCTCCCTGCTGTAACCTAAATGTTCTAGATCAAAAGAGCCTGATGCAGGCCCACTGGATTTAAAGATCTGGAGAAAAGATTTTCATTGACTCTCCTAGCCTTTCATCAAGCATAAAAGTCAGTTTTCCTTTTATGTATACAGAAAATATATGAGAAAAATTGAAGTTGGGATTAGAAAGTTCGTTCATTCTTCTCTTGATGGTGTGTTCAGAATCAGGTAATTAAAAAAAAAAAGAGCTAAGTAAGATAGCAGGCAGAATGGGTCTTCAAAGCTAATAGGAGCTCATTTTGTAGGTGGGCATTGAGGAAAAGAAGGCAGTTTTCTTTAGTTTTTGCCACATCTACAGAAGTGAATTTCATTAGTTGCAGACTATGGAATACAATTTACACAAGAAAGAGGATATTCAGAGCAGCACAGCATTGATCTTTATACCGCTCTATTACATTAATCACTAGTTATTAAGAGACTGTGACTCGAAAGTGTTGAGCAGCATCCAAACACATGACAAAAGAGAGTTCAAGTAGCCTAATGCATACACAAAAATACTGCACCAAAACAGGCAAAAGGCAGGGAGCTGATTTTCCCTCACCTGGGCAGAAAGACAGCAATACTACTAAGACAAGAACACGAATGATGGCAGCTACTTGCTCACAATTCCTGGTGACCATTCACACTCTGAGTGTCAGAATCATGGAAAGGGAATTTTTGGCTTGCTAATGCCAGGAAGCTAGCTAGCTAAGAGTGCTAGAACAAGCTCCAACACATGTAAGATATAATGGCAAATCATATGTAATAGCAAACACTAAAAAAAAACCCCACCAAGCACCCAAGCCCATCAAGAATAAAGGTAGATGAAACATATATAAAAAGTAGAAGAAAAAAATAATGAAATTCTGTATCATTTCAATCAACTACATGATTCCTCAACCTACAAGTTCTTATTATAGAGACTTAATTGTAGTTGTTTTAATTTTCTGTTACTTCACTGATGCGACTAGACCTCCAGTGACTGTAACATAATCACAGGCATCAGGCTCACATAATTGAGAAACAAGGTGGGTTTCATCATCAGGAATCCTGAGTCCTATCCTCAAAAAGGGCATGTTAGTGAAAGTGAGTGGGAGACCAGAGTTGACCTTGAGAACACACACTCAGAGGATCCCAATGCCTCTGTTCCCTATATTAGCAAACAGGGTGATGGGAGGGGGCCTGGGACTGGAAGAATTCCATAAGCCTCTGGAGCCAGTCCCTCACCATCACTGCTAAGCCAGCAGCTGTGTTCCAAGAATATTTAAATGAACAGTAGCACTTGGGGAGACATAACAGTGCCCAAGATGTGTATGAAGACAAATCAACCTTCTCTGAGCCCTGCAGCATGCATATGAGCAGGGGCTCTTGTGCACATAATTAATTTAGTTTTCCCAAATCTTTTCCAGGAGCTTTCAAGCTGGAAAAGGAGCCAGAAAGATAAGCGAGAATATATGTAGGAAAATTATTTATGTTCTCAGAGTTTAACAATGAAACAAAATAGGGTTAAGTACTGTTAGTGATTCTAAGTGTGATTCTAATTCAAACCTCCCTCTAATTCAAGCCTCCCAAAGGAGCCAGAAAGATAACAGAGAATATACATAGGAAAATTATTTATGTTCTTAGAGTTTAACAATGCAATAAAATAGGCTTAAGTACTGTTAGTGATTCTAAGATCTGAGTTACAGCTCTATGTCTCAAGCTCCGCTTTATGGTAATTTGGATATGAATTGGGTTTTTTTGGACTAATTTACTGTTATATGAGTCTTACTAAGCACCTTTCTCCTAAGACAATACCTATGGAGAAGATAAGCCACAAAGTTGCATCATCTGGAATGGCTGCAAATTCAGAAGATAGATACTGAAAATTTTCTTCACAGAATGTGAAGACTCCCCAGATTTCATGTTTTCATTTTTATAAAATTTGTTCTTTCTATTCTACTGGAAATGTCACAGGCTTGATGCCATGCAATGAGCTTTGCAAGAATTGGGAAAGCATCCAATGACTGCTAGTCAAGACATCGCCAAGAGACATGCTGTCACATTGCAGAGAGTCGTAACCATTGAGAAAAGTCTGATACCATCAAAAGAAGGTATTGTTTGTTTTCTGAAGCAGCACAGGACCCTTCTGATTAGGAGCTTATGTTCTCAAAGATGTGCCTTCAAATCTGGTTGACTTGGAGAGACTCTGCTATATTGGTCTCTGAGACCTGTGACAACGACACTGAGCAAGCCTTGAAATAATCACTTGGGATGTGTAAAATATGGATACTAACAATTAGCTCCAGTTGTGTCTTCAGAAACAGGACTAATTACTTAATGTTCAAGTAAAACATGTCGTAAATTGAAACAGCAAAAGAGAACTCCCACAGGGCTTTCCACCAGAAAAATCTCAGGGTGCTATCAACAAAATGAATTCTGGCATCACTGTTTTACAAAAGGGAAACCAAAATACAGCATGGTTTTATGACCTGTAAGTTGGAATCTGACATAGGTTTACACAAATCCTATCAGAAGCCCCATGCAGAATGCAGAGATACAGTATAGGAATAAAAATGGATATGGACATGACACCATAAAGTTCAGAAGTACTTGCGCTTGCCTTATTTTTTAAGTGCTTGATTCCCAGTTATGCAACCTCATGCTGACTCTACAAAAAAACCCTCCCACAAACCACAACATGCAGGCACATCTCAGCTTCTTGCCTAGTAAAAGTGCTGGGTGGCCTGAAGCCTGAGCTAGCCCCTGGCAGGTATGGAGATAGCTTCTGAATGCTCTTTCAGTGGAACTGAGGAGTGGGGAATTCAACTTACCAATTTTGTCTCCCACAGGAAATCCCCTCTGGAAGTGTTTCTAATGCTAGTTGCCTCTCAAGGGCAGTGCTAAAGAGCATGAAAACTGAATTGAATCTGGGCAAGATTCTAGCTCAAAACTCCTACTGTAATCATTTAAATCAAGAGGAAAAAGCAAACCCACTTCTCCAAATCATGCACTAAAGCACTGACTCTTCATTCTGCGGCTTAACTTTTAAAAAACACATTTAAAAAAAAAACCCAAACTTTATTTTTAACTTCTGATGGCAGCAGTTTCTTGGAGGAATTTCATAACCCCAACAATACTATCAGGATTAATGACAGCATTGAGACAGACTCCAGAATATAAACGCTAAGCTGTATTGCTTCCTGTAGAGTTTAATTCAGAGATGTCAGATGAAATAGGCCTATTACTGATAGAATTGGCCTAAACCAGTTGCTTGTGTATTCTTACACTTGAGCCTCTTTATGTGTTTTTGTGTACGTAAAGAGAAAGCTTCTTTGCAACATTAAGCTGTAAATCGAATCTGATGGGACTTCAACATGTTTGGCAAAAGCTCATCATTAAAGTCAGACTAAAAAATATGCCAGTAGAAGAGTTTCTTTTAATATGCACAACAATTATTTATGCAGAAGATGGTGAAGAAAAGGGTAAGAGGAAAAAATCCTGTGTTTCCTCTATCTTTTTTTCCTTTTGAGTCCTCCTGTCCTGGTGAAATAGATGAACACCAAAATCACATGTGCCGTAGATAGCGTTTTCCTTAATCATACCATGAACAAAACAAGTTTCCAGTCTTGGGGAAAAAAAAAAAAACAATCCAAGCAGTTATTGGAAATCACCTTCTCCTTTTCCTGGGAGAATCCTAACATTACAGTTTATATTGAGCATACTGTATAGGAATGCTGAAAAGATTTCAGTATTTTTACTTTTTCTCTCTTTTCCCTTTATCGCCATAGAGGCTGAAATTACTTCTGAATTTAAAAGATTAGCCAAAATGGAATTCCTCTATCTTTACCAGCACTGTTGGGCCTTGGGAACAAAAATCCAGATTGATGCAAACACAGACCCACCGTCAGTGAAGGAAGAGTTGGTGTGTGAACTATTACAGGAGCTTGACCCCTGCAAATCAATGGGCCATGACATGCCTGCTTAGTTGATTTGGTACAAGCAGTGGACATTGTCTACCTGGATTTCTCCAAGGCTTTTGATATGGTTTCCCACAGCCTCTCCGTAGAGAAACCGATGCGTTACGGTCTAGACAAGTGGTCCATGTGGTGGGTGGGGAACTGGCTGACAGGCTGCACCCAGAGGGTGGTGGTAAATAGCTCCTTTTCAAACTGCCAACCTGTCACAAGTGGGGTCCCCCAGCAATAGATATTGGGCCCAATGCTGTTTAATAACTTCATAAGTGATCTGGATGATGGGATCAATTGTACCATGATGAAGTTTGCCGATGATACCAAACTCTGAGTGGGGAAGTGGGCACTTTGGAAGGGAGGGCCACCCTGCAGGAAGACCTGGGTAGGCTAGAAGAGCGGGCTAACGAGAACCTTGCGAAGTTCAACAACAACAAATGTAAGGTCTTGCACCTGGGAAAACATAATCCAGGAGTCCAGCACAGGCTGAGATCTACCCGGGTGGGGAGCAGCTCTATGGAAAGGGACCTGGGGGTCCTGGTGGACAACAGGCTCCATATGAGTGAATAGTGTGCTGCTGTGGGAAAGCAAGCCAACAGGATGCTGGGTTGCATCAACAAGGGCATCACCAGTAGAGATAAAGAAGTCATTATCCCACTCTACTCAGCACTTGTCAGGCCACACCTGGAACACTGTGTTCAGTTTTGGTCCCCGCTATACAAAAAGATGCAGACAGGCTGGAGAGGGTCCAGAGAAGGGCCACAAAGACGATCAAAGGACTGGGAAGCCTGCCGTGTGAGGAAAGGCTGAGAGAACTGGGTTTGTTCAGCCTTGAGAAAAGAAGGCTTAGGGGAGACCTTGTCACCAAGTTCTAGTATATAAAGGGTGGTTACAAAGAAGATGGAGACTCCCTTTTTATGAGGAGTCGCTTGAAAAATACAAGGGGTAATGGGTACAATCTGAGGAGATTCCGACTGGGCACAAGAGGAAAATTTTTCACAGTGAGAACAATCAGCCATTGGAATAATCTCCCCAGGGATGTGGTGGATTCCCCAACACTGGACACTTTTAAGATTTGGCTGGACAGGGTGTTGGGCCACCTTGTCTAGCCAGTGCTCTTGCCAAAATGGCAAAAGATGATGGACCAGATGATCCTTGAGGTCCCTTCCAACCTGAAGAAGAATCCATAGAATCCAATTTTGTGATTCCGTGAATAAGCTCACACAGCAAACTACATCTGATCTGCAAGGCACAACAATTGGTGCAAGACAAGCCTTCTTATCCTCCAAGCTCAAGTGGAACCCAAACCCTTGAAGTCCTGACTCCAGCTTTATCACACTTTACTCAGACCTGTTAACCAGGCCAGGCCCCCAGTTCCCATTTACACCAACCTAACTCAGACCTTCCTACTTCTGCTCTGAACAGGCACAGGAGTACAGAAACACAAAAACCCCAGCTGCCTGAAGTCTTCTCACACAACACGCACTACTCACAAAAGCTGCTTGAAAGACTAAGGCAAGAGCTGGACAGAGGAGGAAACTTTTGAAATAACATTACCTTTTGACCAGACCCTTCATAAGGACTTTGTTACAATTATGATTGCTTGGCACATTTCCCTCTCGGATCCCTCTCCTGGAGGAGCTGATTCATACACAGTGAGTGAGGCAACTTTATGTTCCATAGGAAGGGGGAGATTCTATACTTTTAAAATGCCATTTATAAAACCCACTTCGTTCCATTCTAGCCTTTCAGCTCTGCTGTCACACGACAGCTCCTTTGGGCCTGAAGGTGACTTTTTACAAAAAGAAATTGACTGGAGTATAATATAATCCATCTCTCCGCACATGTAAGACGATAAATTTCTCTTGTCAGATATTGATTTGTGTTTTTGTCTAGTACCGAGAACACTGGCAAATATCAACAAATTAAGTGAATGAGACAACTGGACAACATGACACAGTAAGACTGCACAATAAATTGTGTTAGGGGAGCCAGGAGATCTTGAATGATAAGATACCTATGTGCTTCCCTTGGTTGTACTTACTTTCCCAAGGTTATGAACTTGCCCAGTTCCATAACCTTGGAGTGCAGAAGGTTATTGCATCTCTAGGAGCCTCTGATACCATGCCTGAATCCAGAAAAAACAACAGAAAACTCTTCTCAAAATTGCATTATCCATATGTGCTCTAACCCATCAAGTCATTCATCACACAAGAGACATGTAAATAACGTCTCTCTCACAAGAGAACCTTAATAATAAAAAGAAGGTGATTTTGAGGCTAACCAGGTAAATGTTCTTAAAGTAAACAAGGCAAACATTACTGCTAGTACATCCATGTGGCTAGACACACAAATCCCACTCAGGCAAATGTTTCTGTTGAATCTTACCCTAAGATAATTGTCATTTCTAAAGCAACCGTCACCATGCCAGTGCTACAAATCACTAGACAAGCAGTTTTTATCTGAAGTCCACAGACCTGAAGGCTCAGGGAAGTATCCTGGGCTGCTCGGAGAACAAAACAGTCATGGTAAGGACATAGCACATGAGAATTGCTGAATGCTTACAGTGATCCAGGGTTTCAAAACAAACAAAAACATTTAGGCTCTGCTGGGAAGAAAAAGCAGCTGTGCGTGAAAAAGCAGGTTACAGAAAGGGAATGAATGCAGAATTAATTATCATACAAATGGACAACCTTGCTTGCTTAACTGTATGCTTGGCTCACACAGCTCCTGTATAAATCTAACCTTGCTTGCTAATGCTTTATGATTCACTGAGAAAAGCTAAGCAAAGCAGGTAGCTGTGCTTCAGGAATCAATTCCATTAGGGCACTGGTTAACATGATCAAATTGTGCTGATGGGAAGACTGGCAGTGTTCTAGGAACATGACTGTTGAGGAAACACTTCCTGATAACAACTCACTCCCCTATTACCCATAGTATCAGCACGATAACCTTTTCCACAGTAGAACTGGGAATGATGCTTTTGTGTCATTATACCAACAGCCAGCTTTAGGAGCTACAGGCAGTGTTAGAGCTGCTTCAAGAGCAGTCAGCACTTGTTAAAGATACTGACATAAATGGGCTTGACCATACTTTATAATTTCATTTACTCTAAATGAAGATTGTTTGTTTGTTTGTTTCATGGATACATCAAGGAGACACAGACCAGTTATTTTAATTATCAAGTCACTGGGTCACTGGTCTTTGAGACATTATTATTCATTGTTGGAGAACTACCTGCTAAAAAAAGCCTTGTGACATACTAAGACTACACTGAACAATATCAGAACCTAGACAGATTTGACCTCAAGAAACCCACAACTTGTATATTAAGAAGCAACAAAATGACAGCAGATGGACAGACAGCACAGAAAACGAAACAGATTGTATGTACGAGGCTGACAGTCTCAATTTTGAACAAAGCAGTAGCCTGTGTAGCACCAGAGTAAGGGTGAACTATAATGTGACAAACAAGCTGACAGGCAATCAGTTATGCGTGCTCTTTGGGGCCAGCTCCAATAGGCTTGAGGGGTCCAGCTTCAGGTGGTCCTGTGGTGGCCATACCCTAGGGGCAATTTTCCTTCTCTACCTTAGAAAAAGCCACACACAGGAGATACAAGGAGATGCAAGAAGATACAGTCACAGATACAGTGCAGTTCTGCTGCATTCCCAACTCTTGACCACTCAAGGTCAAGATATTTTTAAACCCACAGCTGTTTGATGTGAGAAATTTATTTGCTTGACAAGTGTCAAAGTAGCTGTGGAGAAAGTGACTCCATTCTACAGTGCATAGCCAAGTACTCTTGCTTTATCCTCTAACCCTGTCCAGCTTCCAAAAGACTCCTGCAGGCTTACATAGTGCATTGAAGCTGGCTTACGCACCTCAAGGAGACAGAGAATTGTTATATGTAAAATGCTCAATGCACTCGGCTCCAATTTCAGTGGGCTTGGCCTGAATGCTCAACATTTTTAGAGGTGGAACCAAGATCAGGCTCCTTTACTGAAGCTTTGAATTCCACCTCTGTCAAGACTTCAAGCAACTTGAAGCGTTGACTCTTCTTCATGAATGATCAGCTCCTTGCAGTGACAACTACAGCATGCACAGTTGAAGTCAGAGCTGCAGCTATGATCACAGGCAGATGCACTGCTGGAGAAATGGGAAAGCAGAACCCCAGAACTCCTTCGTATACCTTCTGAACTCCTTTGTCTAACTTCTTTAAATCTGTATACTAAGGCAGGTTATTAACCATACACTCAGACTCAATTTTGCTGTTTGCAAAATAACCTTCAACTTTTGAACAAAGCAGTGGCTGGTGCAAAGGCTTATCTCAACACTCTGCTGGATTTACCCGTTATCGAAGGCACAATGTTCTTGGAGTTGAAACGGAGAGCTGTAGCAAAAAGAAGTAAGAAGAGGAATAGAATAGGACTAAGAGGAATGGGAATGTCTTCTGGGCACACAACTAAACACCTGCATTTGGGATTGCAGTATTAGTCAGAGACATGGAATAGAAGAAACATGCACTGAGAGTCCACCAGTTCTCTGTGTGATGCCGAGATGATAGATGGTCACATCACAACACACCTGCACAACACGCAGGGATATTCTGCTGCTGTGAGAAGTGATCCCAGCAAGCCACACTTCTGACAGACTGAGTAATCTGTATGGGGTTTGCACAGACACTGTACCTGTTACCATGAGAGGCAAGAGACTTCACTTTCCAGTGCCAGCGCTTTGGCAAGATTTTTTTTAACCAGTTCTCAGTTTGCCACATGGTACAGAGAGAGGCTATCCAAAGCATATTTGCCGCCTACTGCATAGACAATTCAAGTATGGGAGTCTCATATGATTTATGCACGGTTTGTCAGGTGTACAAGCAATTAACATACATGTGATGTGAAAAGTAAAGTGAAACTACTGGACTTTGTTAAAGTGCTTCAGGAGAACAACAGATTTCAAGGGAACAGGCAGCATTGCTGTCTGAGGAAGACGAAAAGAGCAGCAAACTTCAGATTGACAGTCACCCTAAAGCAACCCTAGCACACCTGGACTCCATACACATTTTGCCAAGGTGCAAAATTGGCTCTGAAAGGTACTTGAGTTTATTTGAACAAAATACATCAAAAAATGGAAAATCAGTAATAAGAACGGTCTAAGTTAACACTGAAACTGTTTCAATGATCTTAATGCTAAAAGGAGAAAACACTTTCTGAGATGGTTTTTGTGCTTAGCCTTCACTGGGCTACCAGTGATAGCCTGCACAAATTAGCTACAATTTCTGTTGCAGCCTTCCCCAGTGATTTAACAATCTCTGCAATTCTGACTAATGATACCCAGAACATTACTGGCGTGTTACCTCTCACGTCTCCCAACAACAGACTTATACAGCAACTTCCTTAGGAAGGAAAGGCTGAAGAATTGGCATGCTACCATATTTTCCCCAGCAAAGCATTCACCCGAACTTTTATGAAGAACAATAAAAATGGTTTATAGTTTGTGGAGGAGAACCCAGCAATAGAGAAGTGTGGTGCTGAACACATACTTCCCTCCAAAGAAATAAAAAGCATATATATATAAAAACATATATGATTCAAAGGAATTATGCGTATATATGAAAAAACAGCTGTAGGACAAGCCATGTATTTTTTTTATGGGCTATCCTAGTGTTCTTGAGGACAGCATGGAAAAATCCAACCTGGCTTTAAAGAGAGCTGAGAAGCCAAATTAGTCCAGACAAAGCTCCTTGTTACTGAAAACCAGCCTGTTTCTGTGACCAAGTTAACTTGTTTAGGAGATAACACTTTGTTTGGGAATCTGGCTATTAGACTGAAGCAGCAGTCAGAGCCCTACCAGAGAAAAAAATTGATTATGGATGTTACCACAGTATGACAAGGAATACTAAATTCATTTCCTGGACCTACCTGAGGAAATTATCAATTAAATCTATCCCCTGCCCAATGATTTATCCTTCAGTTCACATTCCCTAAGCCAGCAAGATCTTCCCAGCACTTCATTAAAACAAAACCAACCACCCCTTCCCCAACATCTCATTAAGAAACAAAGCTCCCCACAGAGCCCACTTGGCTGGCTGACACAAATCAGCAGAAATAAAGGACAAGAAGTGATGTTCAAATTCAGATCTGAATACCAGCCAGAGAAGGTGGTGTTCTGCTTTTTTTTTTTTTTCCCCCCTCAACAAAGCAGCACCATTCCTTAGCCCCACCCCAGATTTCAAGGTGAGTCCTCACCACAGAAAATAGCAAAGCCACCACAGCATGCAGCTGTTTTTCTCCTTACAATAAGAGCTGGCTAAAGGATGTCAGCACTGTTCTGCTCCTGGAAGAGGAAACACTTTCCCTCAAATGAAATAATCTGTTTCCACAACTCAGTCCCACCACCTTCCTCTCACAAGGCCAACCAGGATTTCTAAAGCCACCTGCCTGCCATGCTGCTGTTGATGACCAGATGCCATGACTTCTTTGAGCTCTGCACCACTTCTGCTCTGGGATTCCTAAAGAGGACCTGAACATGCTTCTAGGAGACCATCCATGAATCAACAGGTGCATTTTTTTGTTTTGTCTACAGACATATCCGACAGCATCTTTGACTTACCTTCAGACAAATGCAGACATTTTTCATTGCTGCTGGGTTTATTTGCTTTCTTTTGCCTTGTATCACATTTGATTTTGAAACATTATGGGGAGGAATGCATTGAGTTGCTATGTCAACTTCTAGACAAAAAGTCTAAATTCAGCAACGGAAGTGTATTGTATACAGCTGTGTATCAAGCATTTCTCTGTTTCACTGGGCTTTTTTTTTTTCACTGTTTTTTTTTTAGTGCATTTCTTCTCCCCTTCAATCAACAGGTACATACACTCTTTTTACACTTTATGTGAAAATAATTACTGGATTACATTGGACACACTTGTATCACAGGTAAAATGAAGTAATAGACCACAGAAATCCCACAGAACTCACTGTGCCTTTAACATTCAGAGCCCTTGCTACGTTGTCCTCTCAAAGCTGCTTAAATGATGAATAACATTTCCCTGAGTTTACCCTTCAGTTGGCCAAGATCAACTGCACTAGGAAGGCAGCACAGGAGAGATTCTCCACTTCAGCTGTGCTAACAGCCACAAACCACATGTTTGCCCTAGCTTTGTTCTGACTTGACTATCAGTGGATGTCATAAATTCAAACTTGCATCCTGATGATGGCTTATATTCTTGAATGTTAGCAAACTGCCTTTGACTCTAATAACAGAATTTTGCCCTCAGCTCATAGGTTTCTGTATCCCTGGGTACTGTAAAAAAAAAAAAAGAAAAAAAAGACATCACAGACATCTTGCATATTAAAGGTGGGTTCACTTATGTGACAAATACTAAGACAACATGAACCAGGAAGTTCCTAGCTTACACAAGGGGCCAAGCTACTTTGATTTCCCAGTGGAAGAGGAGTGGGTTTTTGGGGTTTTGTTTGTTTGTTTATGTGTTTGTTTTGTGGGGGGTTTTGTTTGTTTGTTAACATGAAGGAAGTCAGAAGCACTTGGTAAGCATTTTACCACCCGCAAGTCAGCCGTTTTTGAACCTTCAAAGATTAGATTAAAATTTTCTTCTACATTGTTAATCATACACACTACTTGTCCCGGCCCATCTATTAACTTGTGCCTTCATTTCAGAGGCTTGCAGGGGTGGGTATTACCTGGCTTCTGCCACACATGCGGAGCTACTACAGAACACCTTCACTACGATGTAGTTCACCTCATAGGAAGAGTTGTCCAGCTCCCACGATTTCTCCTATGTCACCTTTCACTGTCCTCCTAAGTCCCACCTCATCATACAGACACAGAAGACTTTTTTCAGCTGCAGAATCACCTGAAGACCACAGAGAATGGGCCTCTATTTGGGCTTGCACCATCAGAGGAGGACATACAAGTGCTGTAACAGAAACAGAAGCCCACACCCCAGTTATGAGCCTGCTCCCACTTACTTAAAGGGGGTATTAAGGTCTTTTCCTACCACCTCTCAGGATCCTCCTGCAAAATGCTGGACATATGATAAAGGAACGCATTCCCTAATTCTCAAGTACTTATTTTCCCCAGATAGCTAGTTTTAAAAGAACGTAAGTTGTAAAGGAAGAGGCTGCCCAGAAGCATTTGAGGAGCAACAATAATGAGCTCTCAAAATAGTCTCCAAGTAGCAACTGGAATTCCTCCTTTTGCAGGCTGTTGCCTTTCACTTGCATAGGCAAAGACTAGTAAGAAAAACAAAGGTATGATAAACTACTAATGGCACAGGGCTGCTTATGTAGCAAAGTATATATGCTTCTGTCAGCTAATTCTGGTTGGAAGAAAAAAGGACCTTTTCTCTCTTGGGTTAACGCACAAGGACAGCTCTTTAATTAGAATCATAATGTGTTATATATCAGTTTTTTTCCTAGTCTGGAAAGGAAGTTTACCTTCCTGATGAAAATCAGATGCCTATAGAAAGGAAAATCCCTTTCAGCTGGAGCATGTCCTACTTGCTTCCTCAGCAAGACATCACAGTTCTAAAAAAAACCCCCAAAAACCAAAAAACCACCAAACCAAAAACAAACAAAAACCAACAACAAAATAAGCCGCCACTCAAGATTTCCGCTGCCTGAAAATTATATAGTCAGCATACTAAGAAAGCACACAGCGTTTTTTTCCATTCAAGGAACTAGCTTCTCAGTCATTTTGCTTCTCATTTCTTCAAAGGGGGCATAAAGATTTTAGGTAGCCTAATCCCATGCAGAAAAAAAAAAAAAAAAAAAGAGTATTCATGTGTATTTCTAACCAGGTTCCCCATAGAAACCAAGCTTAAGCAACCACACTGCATAAACATGTCCATTGTCTTCTAATAAGTTTTCAGCTGTGGGTTCTATTTCAACCACACTGACCACGTCAAGTATCACAGATTGTAAGTTCCACCTGCTTAGCAGGAAACAGACACCCTCCCAGTGTCCTCAGCAAATATAAGACTAGGGAACACTGCATCTTTATTAGATATCCAATTCCGCAAGGCTGAGACAAAAACCCAAAGAAATTCAGACCACTTCTCAAGAGGCCAACGCCACCTCTCACCATACATGCATGACTTAGGAACACCTGAATGATTCCCACTGAGCCCCAGCTGTTTTATCATAAAGTCAGGGTAATCAGGAATTTGGCCAAGAAAACTTCAATGTAGGAACACCGTACTATTCCTGCATGACCTTGTTTTCACCTACATACTGACGTTACTGGGAGGATGATTTCAGATGGAAAGAGCTGGAACAAACAGATTGAAGGCAAATGTAGAAGGGCCACATTTACCTTTTTTTGTTCAAAGGAGGATGCTTTGCTCCACAAGATCCCTAGTTTTCTTAAAAAGAGTTAAAATAGTTAATAGGTGAGTAGGGATAAGCTAGGTTTCCTAGCTGGACTTCTGGCATTGGGGTCCAATACAATACCTAAAGATTAGTAGGTGAATAGACAGGTCGGTCTGTTCACTAATCATGTGCTCACCTTGCAAGGGTAATAATCTGAGAAAGTGAAAAGACTGTCGGGGGGGGGGGGTGTGTGTTTCCTTTTTCTCAGGATGGGGAAGTTAGGTCACGTTAATTATCCTCCGCTTTTCTATGTGCCCATCATTAAAAGGAAACTGGGTGTAACATACCATAGATCTTCATATTTCTGAGGACAAGCAACAAATCCTGGAATCTTGTACTGATCTGTGTTTCCCATAAGCTGTAATCTGATGCAAATTGTTTGCACCATACCAAGGTGTTCTTAATATAGCATACTATACAAAAATCAGTTCCTGTTTCTACCTTGTTTGGCATGTATCTGCAAGATCTAAAGGAAGAATTCAACTGCCTCAACCATACTGTTTAGTTACCATAACAATTTTTTTGTTTCTAAAAACCAGACATACCAAAGTTCTCTGAAATCACTATTTATATTTTAAAACAGTAGCAGCAGTGTATCAACTAGCTCTGTTTACTTACTTTGCCTGTTGATAACTGTAGTCCTGAAAATCTTCTGTCTTCACTTTAAAAGGTCCTTCATATAGGTGTACTGTCAACACAGCTAGTCAATCTGCCTCTGCTTCTATCTACACAGTATTAATTTTCCTTTTCCTTCTTCAAACTACACTGCTCTGAAAAAGGCACAATTTTTCAACTCTGCTGGTGGGAATAAAAATCATAGTATTACTGTGACAAGTGAAAAAGGCTCTTTTCTTTTTTAATTAATGCTATTGCTAGCTAGAATACAATTAAACAAGCAAGACAGTGACTGTTTAAGTTTTGGAACACCAGAACGCTGTGGGCTACTATTTTGAAGAGTGAAAACCTTGGATAATCACAGGCATTATTTCCACCGTTGCAATGCAGAATGCTGTCAAATTAGTACACTTACACCCTTCCTGACAGCACAAGTAACAAGCTTCAGTGCTTCTAAGGACTGCTGAGACAGGAATACTGCTCAAACCCTCAGATGGTCCCCTGTGCTGGCTGATTGCAGTTATTCATCATTCAAGGTTCCCATACCGCATAAGATGAAGCTTTCCTTTCAGAACAGTTTTGATTGTTTACAACATAACTAAAACACTAAGTTACTTAGAATCCGATATCCTGCTTCCCACCTCAAACCTGGTTGCTTTAAGCAGAGTAGATGACATTGTTGTCAGATCACTGCCATAGCATCCAAGTACAAACACAACCAAAAAAAAAGTTATACAGGTCTCAAAGCCCAGGTATGCTGAAAAACAAGGAGGGAAGGAAAATATCCTCTTCCTTTCACCATAGTGTGGAAACTCTCCAGAAAGGAACCCACAGTTCTGCAGGTTTTTTCAAACAGACATTGAAGAACAGAAGGGCACTGAAAATTTAAAATGTGCAAAGCCCTTTTGTTGCAAATTTCTCAAGTGCAGCAACCACAATGAAGGATGCCATGTAAGGCCAAGAAAAATCAGTCACAATGAGACAAAAATACCCAGACCCACTGATCAGTATACTTTAGGTGTATTTTTTATTTACAGAGTGGAGATGCCTACTCAGTTATAAGGTTAGACACCTGATAATTCAGCTTTTTTTTGGTAAAAGTATATAAATATATACATGAAACTCTATGAAGTAAACATTAACTGTGATACTTACAGTAAACATTCACTACTATCCGTATGCTAACAAGTATCTCTTACAACTTAAATGCTGATTTCAAGATACCCTCTATAAAATAGCTGTAGCTGTAGTAAAAGGGCAAAAATTCTGTGCCATAAACAAGCTTTTAAAAGAGATGAGTAAAATGTCTTTGTAATAAAGTTTGCCAGGACAAAAATACTGCTTCATCTTTCCCACTCCCCCATCCCATAAGAAACTAATACTCCAAAACAGTTGCAGAACTGCAGGAAGTATTAAGATTACTTTTTTCTTCTTCTTTACTTTTTTTTTAATTAAAATATTTTTATTTCAGTATTTTATCACATATTAAGGAAGCTGCAAAAAATGCAGCTTTATTAAATATTATTTACTGTTATACAAAAATCTCACATATGTGTCCATGGGGCTGAAGACATTAGTGGTATTGTATGAGCTATCCCTTTTTCTTATGGCTATATACCTTATTTAGAATGATGGAGAGACTTTACAGAAAAGACATTTGATAGCAACTGAAGAAAGGGACTGGAAAACTATTGGCAGAACAAAGAAAACATATGAGAGCCTCTAGACCTCCTTGCTTCCTTATTTTAAAAGCACTTCTGCTTCAGTATTTTATTTGCCTCTCTGTTGTTCTTCATGTTGGAGATGATTCAGGACATAAAGCACAACTTGATAGCAGAAAATGTACTGATCCTGCAAGGGAAAGGAAATCACAGAACACGTGAAAAATGCTTGCACCACCTAAGCAATTCACTCTCACCTACACTTCACAGGTGCACAGCACTTGATTTCAATACTATTTCTACAGTTAAATAAAAATCCCACAAAACATAAAACCCTAGTGGAGAAATATGCAACCTCAACTTAAGCCAAAATACAGACAATGCCCCTGCCACTAAAGATACATTTTTATATGGGACATTTATCCTCCTTTCACACCAAAACCACCTCAAACAGAGTAAGTAGTTTGCATACACAGAAATCAAAATAACAAGTCTTGCATCAATGCAAACTAATAACAACTTAATCTCAGTGATACAGGTGTGGGGGCTAATACATGTTTTGGGGTATGAGGTGGGGCTGATAGTTTCGTGGTTTGGTTTTAGTTTTTTAGGGGGTGTTGTTTTTTTTTTTAAACTATGATTTGACAATTCCTTCATATTCAAAGAAAAAGTACAGATTTTAACAAGACCTCATGATGTCCAAGTCTAAGGTAAAGTCAATTAGTTCTAGATCTAGATTTTTCCTTAAACATTCCTTTAGCTTCTGGTTGAGTATCTCCCCAAAAGAGATTTCAGGACATCTCTGGTAGTATCAGTGATTCATAGCAGCTACAGTTAGGTCTTCGTTTCCGTTTATAATTTTCAGCCAAAAAAGCTCAGCTGATTTCCTCTATAATACATGATTTGAAGATGAAAACTCCCAACTTTTTTTTTTTTTAACACACAGATCAAAACAGCACAACATGTTAAAAATTGCATGCGTTTATAACTGTTAAATACATACGGCTACTCACTGGTATGCATCTGATTTAATTCTCACGACACAAACGTTGCATTAGAGGGCACAAAGACAATCATTGTGTGCATCACAGAAAGTTTCCTGGCACATCAGTTAGAATTCCAGTGTCTTTTCTTTAGCTGTACCTGGGGAAGCCAGACTCACCTCTGTTTGAACCATCCCATGTCTCTGCAGACGCATCGTGCGTACCAGGTCTGAGATGTCAAACTGCCAAAACAAACAGCAAGTTAAACATTCAAAAAAGACATACATATATATAAAGGAAACCTCCCCAGCATCAAACCAAGGATAAACATTTATTAGTATTTAGCTACTAAATCAATACATATTATTGTTTTAATAAACAGTAACATTACAATAATTGTAATATTAAACAAATAACAATTCCAGCCTATATATGTCTGGTAGATAACCAGCATGTGCTGTCTCTGGTCAATACAGATGTGGCCTTCCTACATCCTTTCTCTTGTTTTCTCTGTGCACAGGCTCTCTTGCTTACTCTTACTAGGAGCTGAGTGTGCAGAAAAATAGAGCCCCTTGGTCCAACCTAACAAAAGGCTTTTTATTTCCTCGGGTCTATAAAGTTCTAGACATTTAGCGGGTGCTTAGAAACCCCATTGAGCTAAGCATGACATAGCTCATCTTCTCTACAAAGCCACAAAAAGATTTGCTACAGCAGGCCACTGAAGGACACAAACATAAGGAAGCTAGCACCCTCCTGTGGATCACCCTAGAAAGCATATTCCTGGTTGTACTGGAAAAGTTAATTTATATACCCTCAACTCCAGCTGAGATGTATGTACACTGAGTTTTTGATTCCGTTGCCTAAACAGATACTCTCGTTGGCTTCTAGCTGCCCTCCAACAGTTCACAGATCTCTTACTGACCCAGTGCCACAGCTCTCAGTCCTAACATCATATAACACGATAGTTCCACTGAGTACATCCAGCCCGGTAATGCAGACATTTTAACTTTTCCTTCAATTGTCCCTGTCATCATGGCAACACACCCAAGCCATACACCAGAAGTCTGCTATGGTAGGGGATGTCCTTACAACATATCCTAGAATGTCTCAAGTGGCACCTAACAATGTTGGATTGCTGAGGTGTCAACAAACAGGACATTGAACAAGATTCCCACAACTAACCCAAGAACCAGTGGATGTTAGAGCTCTTCTCCCCTGGGATCATCAACAAAGAAACATTTCACAGGTACTGCCATTTAACACTCTGTTTTATATTACATTAAGACATGGCCAGCACGCTACTCTCAAATGCATGGCATATTCTTTAAACAATTGAATAGATCCAATGGAACACATTTCTTGCAAGTCAAAAGCACATCTTAGCCCACCTTTTTGGATACTCACATCAAGGTCTCTGCTGATTAACCCTAGAACAACGTCTATACAAATAAGGGTCCCAGATCTTCCAATGCCTGCGCTGCAGTGAGTTATAATAGGTCCCGATTTGTGGACATGCCGCATGTAGGAGATAAAAGTAAGCAGGTCATCTGGTTGAGAAGGGGTGTCATGGTCAGGCCAGGCGATGAAGTTCAGATGGGAAATGTGCCGTACTTCACCTGTCTGATGTTTACGAACAACAACAACAAAATGTAACACATTTAGAATAAAAAGACAAAAGGTAAGCTCCCAAAGGAAACAGCCTTAAAAGATGGGGTTTTGCCTAATGAAGCTGTTCTGTAACTCAATAAAAGAGAAACAATGAGCTAAACTGAAAATAACTAGCAAGTAATTGAATAGTATAAGGTTCACTGTGCAGACTGAGCTGGTCACACAGAAGAATGAGCCAGCCAGACTGAATTATTAGTGAATTTCAAATCCCTATGTATGTTTCTGTGGCCAAAGGCACCTAGGGAACCAAAATTGAGAGTCTCATTAACATAATGAAATAATCTCCTGGCCCAACTGCCTTCTCCTATAAGGTGACAGAGTGGCACAACCTTCAACCAGAAAGAGGTGCCCGCTAATGATCACTGTGCAAAGAGAACCCCCGGGTTACCTTTTGAAGTAGACATTGCAATTGAAAGCAGGCAAGCCAGAAGTATGAGGATAAAAATGCCAACACTCAGAAAAAATTCTAAGCATGCAGAATTAGATTCACTTACCTGAATCTCTTCTAGCTCCAGCACTCTAATGATAAAGCCCTTCAGCTGCTGGAGTCTTACAAGAGCAAGTCGTAGTCTATCATTTATCATGGTGGTTTTATTAAGTACATCTGGCCAGTAACGCTGGCATTTTATCTTTTCTCCTTCAACCTCCTGAGTCATCATGGCAATCACAGTACAGTTTTGCTCCCAAACCATTTGCCAGAAATCTGCTACAGTAGTAGGAAGAGGTCCTTGACATGCAATGTAAATGAATTCTTCATTCCCCACTGGCATGCGAATGAAACTGGCATTGATGTATCCACCTTCAATCCCAAGAGGTACTCTAGTGGTATCATCTGCAATCCCCACACAACAAAAATACTTCAGTGTTATGCATGCACATAATCAGACCTTCACACTATAGAGATTATAAGCCTTACACACTCACATAGTACTTCCCTCCACAGATGCTTCCAGATCTTATTTGAAAAAATAAATCACTACTATACTTGCTTTAGCATACTAATCAATACTTCTCTTTGAATAAAGAAAAAGATTTGAATCAAGAAAAAGTTGGCTAGGGGAGAAATCTAAATCAGCAGACATACAGGGTACGTGATTTGAACTGCAGCACCTGTGAAACTGAAGTTGAATATTGCTCACTCAGAACTAACCTTTGTCAGTTCTCACTTCTCCACACATCTCCCATCTAACAAACAGAGTTTTGTTGCAGGAAATTTACTGGGAATAATATACACGTCTGTTTTTCCAATTTTACATGAGTAAAACTGAAAAATCTGGTCTGCCTCCATATGTATATCTCATTTAAGACACAGGATCTGCTGAAACAGCTGAAGACTCTCTGAACATCCATCCCTACCTGCTACAGCAGTATATTGTTCATTGATCTTAACTGCTTTATAAATGCATACTTTAAATGTGTAGAAAATTAGTTGCACATTTATATTTTTCCTTCTCAGTAGCAGAACTAGGATTGTGACTCAAACCATCCCACTTCTGATCCAATTCAGGTAGTAGCAATATATCAATACCACCCTACCGGTGGTAACAAAATATCAACAGTGAACTTGAGATTAGTTAGGACTTACAAGGAAGTATGTTTTTATATCTATTCTTTTTCCTATTCTCCTTTGCTTGTCCAATCAAACACTGATCCAAGGGTTTTAACTCCTGAAGGTTCTGTAAAGAAGTAATTACACGGGCATTAGAAAGCGCCGAGTGGTAGCAAGTCTTACAAGCAGTTATGTAACCAAGTCTTTAACAGACAGAACTATTAAAAAAAAAAATCCTAATGCAGATATGCAAAATAATTCAGTCACAGGAAAGAAAATAATTTCACATAGCTAAGAAAATGAAACAAACAAAAAAATATTTACTAGATAACAGTGGGGTTACCTCATGCTCTCAAAAAAGAGATTGTGTAACATAGTTGACTTAAGACTTTGGAAAGACTGTTTTGACGTTCTGCAGCTAGATTTTGCCACCTCTGTTTACCTTGTCTATGCCTGCTAACACCATACTCATTTGGTAATTTACCAGAAGTAAGAATGATGTAAAGACACTTTTGAATTGAATTCCCCGTGCAAATTAATCTTATCTCTCAGCAGCTAGTGGGGCGAAGGGAGAGAAGTCTTTGGTAAAAGAAGTCTTTTCATCCCTTTAGAGCTGCAAATTAAAGAGCTGTGGTAGCTAAGGCAGCGATGAACCAGCCATTCTATTTCTAACTGTTTCATACTAGAAAAAAAAGAACTTTAAAAGACAGTTACTCACTTCAATCTCTTTAGAAGGGACTCCCTGTTCCAGCAATCCACGCAACATCCTGATCACTGACTTCAGTTTGGCTCCAGAGTACTTGCCTCCAGGGAGCACATTCACAGTAGGGAGTGCAGAGATCTCTTCATTTGTCACTAGAGGGAAATCTAGCAGAACAAGAAGACTGATTGATACAAAAATAAATAAATAGCTAAAACTAGGGGCACATGCACTGTGGTGCAATGTTGGATTTCCTTGTTGCTGCTCACCACTGTACTACCTGTTTTCTCTACAATACATCCACACACCAGAGAGAATACACAGATTCCTCTGGTTGGCAGGTAAAAAAAAAAAAACTAACAAAACCAGTATGACACAAAATCAGCTTTGATGAATCCAAGAACCAAACGGAGTGTTTTCCTGAACTCCCAATAAATACACTGAAACAAACTTCAAATATATCTTAAGTTTTTCATACAATAACCTACAAAATGGATGAATGCACACAGGGATGAATTCAGAACTCTCCAGTTGAACATCGCAGCCTGTACCTCCATTCTTAGCACTTATATTCAACATATCTTTCAAGTGGTAATCTAAGATGTGTTAAATACTTCTTTTTTTCCCATAAAGCTTGCTTTCTATCAGGCCTTCAGTGTTTCTCTGAAGCACAATATTAATAAGCCAACAGTCTCTCTGTTATCGCAATTAAGAGTGTCTTAAATCTACTGACTTAGTCTAAAGGTTTAAATGGATTATACTTTTTCTTTTAGCGAATGCAGACAAAAAGCTGCTGTATATGAATTTCAGGAACTGACATTTCTAATGCTATCTCAAAAAGTAAAGACTAGATTCTGCCAAATGCATCAAATTGAGTAATGTTCCACTCCGCCATGCTGAGCAGCAGTGGAAGAATGATAATCAAGATAAAGAAAAAAATATTGCCTAATTTGAGCATTTAGTATCAAGTATGTGAAGCATATAATAGATCAATCTGATCACAATCAAACATCTCTATTGTTACAGCTGTCGTCAGACATAACCACAGAAGAAAGCAACTCAGCTGGTTTTAACTCTACTACAAATACAGGCACAATGTTGCCAATACTTGTCCTTATTAACTCTCACGTATGTATTACACAAAGCTGTAAAGATCCCTTCCAGTGGGCTGCTGAGCTGTTAAAATTTCCCATTACACCCTCAAAACATTATCAGGACATTTTAAAATTCACTTCTGACATTTTGTCTATTTAATGTGATCCTCTATTTTCCACTGACTATTTGTTAAAGGTCTTGCCTTTATTTACACGTTCCTGGCTGACTGATTCAATGGGCAGTTCATCACTTCCCCACGTGATTTCATCTTCATCTGCTTGGCTCAAAGGAGGTTGTGGAGGAGATCTATAAGAGGACAAGGTATGGAAGTAAGAAAGAACACCTAGAAATAACCAACACATTTGCAATCTAATAAAAAAAAAGAATTGCCAGAAAGTAATTTATAGCTACAAGTATTTCTGGACTGGATCCATACCAGTAATCACAAAACCCCACCATTTTTTCCCCTTCTTTAAATCCCCAGTGGGAATGTGAAAAAGGTAACAGGGGAAAAAGAGCCAGAAGACATGAATCTAGTAATAACTATCATTGCAATTACTTTTCAAAGGCTAAGCAGTCAAATAATATCCAATAGCAGATTTGTACCATTCACATAATTCACTACCTATACACTAGAATATCTATTTTCAATTGCAAGTTTTCTAGGTTTGTTAAAGATGGTAATAAACTTACTGAATATTTTATATCATAATGTCGGTGCTTGTGCCAAGTCTTAACCCAAAACTTCCCTGAAACTTAATCAAAACATAAAAAGAAGTATATACACTTTGACTAAAGCTTCACTTAGACTATGGACTAAAATTATTTCACAAAGAAAAATGATCTTGGGAATTTCCAAAATTCAAGGTGGCTCAAAGGGACAGCTAGTACCTTGGCCAGGCATATCCTTAGTTTTCCATGTGAAAAAATAAGCCCCTGTTCTGGTTTTGGCTGGGATAGAGTTAATTTTCTTCGTAGAAGCTAGCGTGAGGCTAGTATGAAGCACCCAAATGAGAATAGATGGCCCAGTGGAACTATATGGTTTAGCTTCTGTGCTCTAAAACTGTAAGTAGCATTAATTGAAGCTTATTAAAGATTCGAACTGAAGACAGCATTGTTTCAATGTTTTCTTCACATGCAAGGACCAAAATGTTAGTACAATGCAAATTAAGTTATTTGGAGCCATTTGAACACAGCCCAGTTACTTGTTATAACCATGTATCAAAGGAATAAATAAAACTAGGGCACAGTAAACCACATAAAGGTGACTAGTATTCAGGCAAATTATAACCTTTTAAATAACAAGAGTAGACAGAGAGCAATTCAACATGACATTGCACAGATATTTTACTGGGTTTGTTTTAGTTTGGGGTCAGGTGTTTTTTTTGGTTGGGTTTTTTTCCTCTCATTATAACATATCCCTCTTCAGAGTTTCAGACTTCACAGGTTTGCTTTCAAGCAACACTAGAAAAGAAATCTTACCTTTCTGACATAGCTTTTACTTCACTATAGTCTTCACAACCATTTACATGTGTTGGCTAGTGGAAGAAATATTTCAAAACACATCAAAGGACAGTTATAACATTCACCCACTGTAAATTTTAAACAATTAACAATTACATGGACTATTTCTGAAGGGTACTGAGTTCAAAGCAACACATAATGACAGATTTTCCTCTTTTAGACATCTCATTAACCCAAAATAACAGAGGATGAGAACACTGAGCACTTGGAAAGAGGCTCTACTGTAACAAGGCCAAAAAGCTATGTTTTAAAAGCATTCCTGACTCACAGCAGCAGCAGCAGTACAGCCGTCTAAATTTTCTCCAGTTGACTTTTTTTTTTTGTTTCTAATACTTAAAAAACCCTTTATGAGGTAAGTTTGATAGTGAAAACTTCTGCCTCCTGTCAAGCCACCAGTCCTATACAGAACAGGGCTTTATATCTAAATGACAGGTACTCCTAGGTATGCCTTCCTTAACAGTCAATGAATACACAGCAGAGAAGGCAGCATTTTGATCCTCCTTTCAAGAAAAACTCTACAAAACCATTTATACTTAATTAGACCAGCTTCCAAGTTTCCACTGCCATACTCAATGAATTTTACTTGTGGATCTCCTAGAACACACTGTCACAGAGCCAGATTCCTGATTTGACTCTCAGCTCTACTAACTGGACAGAAAGCTGCAACAGCCAGGATATGTTGGATAAACAGAGTTATGCCAATTTGAAATATGAGACAAAACCCAGGCTTCTAGTGACTTATGTAAAACAGGACACACAATACTGTAGGGTAAACCACATATAGAAGTTATTCAAGTTAATGAACATATCCTAGCAAAACATAGGAGAAAAAAAAAAATCTCTAATTTACATTTTGGACAGTTAAGTCTACACACCATTCATTGTGACCGCTTCCCTTTTTTAAGCAGGAATCAAGGTTAGATTACATTTTTAGATTTTAGATTAAATGCCCGAAATAACATTAACAAGGTAGTTTATTGTCACCCTTTTTGAAAAAAAGCTGTTTGGCTTTATATGAGAAACAATGTAAAGTAACTCAATGCTTTGTTCTCTTATATAGCTAATTATGATAGAATAATCATACACTATTTACAAAAAAAGGATGTTTGTAACACCATTCACAACTACTACTAACAAAGATGTTTTCATTTAAAAGACACGTAAAGTTATTTCCGCAAGTTCTACGCCAGTAAGGAAAATAATAAATTGAAAGAGCGTCTGAGAAAGCAAAATCAGCAGACAAATGTCTGCCAGCTTCTTGCCATCCCACCTCTGAAAAATCTTCAGGTAAAGATGACCCATCACAGTCTGTGTCTTCAGACTTATCTTCTGTCATCTTTCCATTCACCTCTGCTGGAACGGGGAAATTGAGAGATACAGCATAAACACACCGAAAGATGCCCAGGAGCCACCTTCTCACATATGTGAATCCTGTTACACCTGTCTGTCACTACACAGGGAGTACAGGTGCCAGAATAACCAAGAAACATTTTTCAAGTCCCTTTGCTACCAGTGTGTTGGAAAAGGGGTCTTACTGTATAGGATAATGAGACTTTAAGCTTCTTTCTTTTTTAACTGGAGCAGCTGTCATTACATGTGAGATTGTTTGCATAGCTAACAGAATTATCTGTGCCACAGCATAATGGATGGACAGGCTAGTGCTGGTAGGTTATCAGATTCCCATGTCAATAGTGTTTCTGACAATTTGATTGCATTTAGACCAGCAGTAGGTCTAAACTAGGATTCCACTTGCTCTTTGTATTAACAAGACCTAATTAAGATGTGCCGGATAAAATCTGATTTGTATTTGTCTGCTACAGTAGTTCCCTGCTGCTGTATCTTATGGATTCAATTCATCTTCTGTTGCAAAGGCCAGATCCTAGCTACAAGAAATCTGAAGTAGTGGAGCTCCAGTGATATTCCTCAGCTGAGGTCCTGGCACAGCCAGAACCTCAGTGTTCCCTGATTTCTGATGTAATGACCAATGACAATAACCAAACGAACTTGCAGAGCAGAAAAAGAGATGAAATAATTGCCATTTTGCAAGGTATATCCTGAGTTTTAGAAGGAACCTCTACAGTAAGTAGCAAATATCTTGCTTGAACTTTTGGAGCATACATACGTAGTGTGACACCACAAAGGAACTACAAATCCTACTCCATGCTAAATTTCAGTTAATAACAACCGGAGCTGAGGAGATGGAATGAAACGAAAGAAAGGTGTACAGACAGAAGCAGGTACTGAAAAAAGTTTTTCTAAAAGAGACAAAGCAGGTTAGCAAATTGTTGGATTTTGAGAGATCTCAACACATTTCCAAGTTGTGCAATCTACAGTTAATGAAATGTTGAAACACTTCAGCATTTCAACATGACTGTAGCTGCAGAATCAGGTACCTAAACAGCTTGAACGTCACTCAAGAGAAAATTAGAGATTGGGATTAATTTTCCCAGATTACTTAGCACAAAATCCAGATTTATCAAACCAGAACTTGACTTATTAAATTGCATCTGAAGTTCACTGGACCCAGCAACCATTTCTCTGTGTTCTACTTGGGAAACTTTCAGTTCCCACATCAATTCAATGTCAATCCTCCCTCTTGCCAAATCAATTGCTTATGTGGCACCTTGTTTCCAGAAGTAGTTTGTTGTTAATGATATGCTTTTTTAATGGCTTATGTTACCTGGTAGGTGATCTTCTGATGTGGCCTTCTTGAGATGTAGAAGACTCTGAGCCTCTGAAGTTGCATTATTACGATTTAAGAGATTCTGGGCTTCCTCATCTACAACATCCAACAGATACTGGACAACTTCATTGTGATCATCCTCATCATAATACTCATCATCTGGAACCTCTGTTTATAAAGAGAAATAGTACAAAATGCCAAGTTTTCCCAATATAGGATGTTTTGGGGAAAAAAAAAATCAAAGGGGCAGACACCATGGCATTATTTGTAGCTGTTACCATGGCTTTCCTTCATTCGTTCTCTAACACAGAATCCAATTTCCATAAATCTACTTCCAACATCAACTAATTTCTCTAAAGCAGAGCGCACAACTTGGAGATGGTCTTCTAAAATTGACTGCCAGCCTAATATTTAGTTGTTTCAGCCTACTCAACAATGCCTTCATTCTCTTGTACTTATATACTGAAGACAGAATAAAGCTGTCCCCCATCTCACCTCCTCTTACCTGATTTGTCACTGTGTTTAGAAAAATCTGACATCTGATTGGTAAAACTAAGGGAAGGTATATCTCCAGACCCCGAGAGATTCTTAAGTCCTTTTGTGTGATGGATATTGTTTTCTGTATTTGCCCAAGAAGGTCCTAGGATGCCACTGCCATTTATCTAAGACAGCAAAGAACAGTACAAATTAAATCCTAAGAGTCTGATGATTTATTAAAGCAGCAAGCAACCCTTAAAAAGTTCACCACTGTACTTCGCGACAAATAAAAAACCCTATTCATATTGTATTCTCATCTGCGATAGCTGGGTGATGGGCGGGCAGCTTTTAGGTGTGTTAGATGTTTCACACGAAAAGAGCAAATAAAAAAAATTTAAAGCAACAAAGAAAAAAAGTCCCACACGGTGATGAAAAAGCAACTACTACAAGAGAATGCACAGTAGTATTTAACATTATTATGACCTTTATAAAAGGCTTCAATATTTTTGGTGCCACAACACGCCATTTCTCAGAAAAAACAAAGGGGATAAAAATAAAGAAAACCGTCTAGTAAATCTAACATGCAAGCATCTGCAGAAACTGTGAACAGAATGGGGTTTCTGGATCATAGCCTTGCATCCTTCTTGTAAGACCATATGTCTTTTGATACAGCAGTCCCAAAGAAAGAGAAGATAAATTTCAAAAACCTTGCATATTTCTTGTGATCATTGCTTACTCACATCAACTGACAATAGTGTGTTTCCATACTTTCATTAACAGATTGTTTAATTAATTTATTTGTTTTTAAAATGTGTGTAGATCCTTTTCGCTGGTTAATGATAGTGAGCACAACACAGGAATATTTACCTTGGGCCCGTAATCATCAGCTGTCTTTTCTGTTTTATCACAGGGATCACCACAGGAACAGCCTACACAAAAATGGGAAAAACCAACAACTTCACAGCAGCTTTTTCACAGAAATTAGCCCCCATCAATAAATTTTATAGGTATTTAATGTTAAGAAATGAATAACATTTCTGCCTCCTGCTTACTGGGCATTACCAAACTTACGTATGAGGGACTACACTTTATAATGGATTTTTGAATGTTATATTCAATGGGATCAGAAAGCATGAGTGCTAATACAAGTAACCAACTAAGCAGAAAGAAATGTTGAGAAATAGCTTAACAACATACAGTGGAAACATGCACCTTTGGGAAACAGGGCATGATTCCCTTTCCCTTGAAGTGTACAAAATACAACCCTACAATCATCTGTGATTTTTTTTAACCATCATCTGACGTCTGTGTTCTTGTTCAAAGATATCTTTCCCTTCTTGGTAAAGAAAAAGGTGATACTGTGATATCAGAGACCACCGCCTATCCTAGACATCCCACTAGTAGCATAATAAATGAGACAAAGTGGCACCAGCAGATGCTATATACCTAGCTACTAGTGGAGTTCTGGATTTTCATATATGCTACACTTTTACAAATTAAGAAACATGTAGATGAAATAACCGAAGGCTAAGAGTAACCTTATATCTTGCTGTGAACCTATGCATGACAAGTTATCTACAGGAGGGGAGTTTTAAGTGGGGTCTTCCAAGATTTGGTTACAGGGCTTGCTCCCAATGAATATCTTGACTAAGTTTTTTGAAACAAAGCATGTGGCATGCTTGGAAAATATGTAAGCAACACTGAACTGTAAGAGTGGCAGTAATTTCATAATGGAAGATCAATACTCAAAGTTATCTAGATACGTTAAAGGAAGCATGAAAAACAAGACTATGATGAATCAAGACAAATGCAAAGCGCCACATTTCAAAGAAAAAGGAAATGCTTAAGATGGTAAGTAACCACATAAGCAGTTGCTCTGCACAGAAGCAAATGCAGGTGGTAAAGGATCCTGAGTAAGTGAGCGAACAAGGAACTATTTAGCAAAAGGAAGTTAATCTCACTTGGGATGTATTAAAAGGAATGCTGTCTACACAACCCTGGAAATAATTCTTCCTGTGTGCTTGGCACTGGTGAGCCTCACTCAATGCCATGTGTGTGAACAGAAGCACCACACTTGAAGAGGAAAACACCGAGGTGTAAACAAACTGCAAGGGAGCAATAAAATCAATTTTGGCTCTTGAAAAAGAGAAGACCAATGGGAGACCTGAAGCCCTTTCAAATGTAACAAATTGGTATTTTTATTCCTGGTCAGAGGAAACAACAACAACTTTATTATTAACAATTATGATAATAATCAACTGATTGAAAGACTTAGGCTTGATATTAGAGAGAATTTCTACACTACATGAGAAATGGAATCATAAAGAGACTATTGTCGAATCTCTTTTCGCGGAACTTTTAAAAGAAAGATCAAGCAAACACCTTCTGGAGGTGATCTCAGTAAATGGAGTCCTAGTACAGCCACTGGACTAGGATGGTATCCTTAAGGCCCATATGAGTTCCTTCATTTTTATAAACACGTGCATTTCACTTGCAATAAGTAAGCAAGCAAGTCTTACCATTAGCTTTCATTGGCCATGGATTTGAGCTATCGGGGCTTTTGGGTTTTGGAAGCACTGCATGACCATCTCTATGAAAAGAAATGTTTACAGACATTTTTATTAAAAAAAAAAAAATCATGGTAATCATCATATATTAATGTAAATATATACTATCAGTGAAACTGCTAATCATGCTTTCTATTACAACAGTTTTGGAATACTCAAAACATTCAATGAGAGAGATTAAGCACTGGTAGTTAGGTTAGTTCCTACTTCAGGGAGCACCAAAGAGTTTGTTAGAGCTGGACTCTCCTTCTAGATTCTGAGAAAAAGATTTGACCTTGCAGCCTCAGGACTTTGCATCTCCTGGGATATAACAGAGTGAGAAGGAGAAAGAGAAAGAGGAAGCAAAGAACGGCAGGCATGGCTGGAAGACTTAAAAAATGAAGCAAATATTTCAGTACCAGGTAAATATTAAAACAGTAATCTGGAGTTTTTTTAGACTGCTGTGTTGCCATAAAAGAAGCAGCAGGGATCAATGAAAATACAGTGGTACACTAAGATCTGTGCCATAGGGTTTTGACATTCACCAGTGTGCCTGGACATCCATGTGACAGTAGAACTATTTAAGCATGAAATAATGTTTTATCTCCTTTTCATGATTATAGAACTCTCTGTAGCAGTTTTAAGAAAAAGGAGTAATTGTATATAAATAACCTGTGTCATATTTTGAAAATAGTGTTTTGAACACTTGCACTTCATAGCTGCACACAGCCTTGTCTTCCCAAGAAACACAAAGCACAGCAAGTACTAAGTACCCTTCTGCTCCACTGAAGCACAAAAACTGCAAATATACAGACCCTTTTTGTGGCATCAGTCCTCAATCATATGCCACCTAGCACCACACTGGCACATTAATTGTCATACCAGGAACACCTTTTACCCATATACTCATACAATCATGGAAGAAAAACAAGAAATAGAGGAAAGCATTTGCTTCCAAAACAAACCTGGTTGCTTTGAGCACTACTTTTGGAAGGTATGTTTCCAGCATTCTTTTGGCTTCTTTCAGAGTCATTCCCTGTGTGCTTACTCCATTAATGTAATGGATAATATCTAGCACATGGAGACTCTCCTCTCTGGCAGCAACTGATTTGGGGAGAATGTCGCTAATATACACAACTTGGTAAAGGCTGTCATGACCTCCTGATAACAACAAACCTGTGCAGGAAAAACAGGGGGGGTGGAAATTCAAGTTCATTCTTTGTAACTGAAGGGAAAAAAAATTTGCTTTAGAACAAAAAGTAGTATACTCCTGTGTTACCTAGCTCCTCCTTATGGCACATTAGTGTAATATCAGGCAATAAATGAGGCAGTATTGGCATCTTGGGTAACTCCAAAACACGCCCTAACACTAATCTGACAGTCTTTGGGGCAGCACGGAGAAAGTTTACTGCATCAGTATGACTCATGTTAGTGACGTCAATGTCATTAACCTGCGAAAATAAAAGCAACAGATATCTCCTTGTTAGGTTCCAAGTAAAACAGCATTACTACGGAAACATTTATTACTGTTCCTATTGTTGACATTTGACATTAAAAGGACATCTAAAACAATAGATGCTTTATCAAAAAAAAGCTGCAGTTCATCATACATACCCAAGGTACAGAACACATAAATGTAACTGAACTTTTGCAAGTGAAGAAACAAGTTTACAGTCCAAATGTCAAAATATTAAACAATCTGAAGACATGCATTATTTCACTCCTCCTATTTAAAAAATTGGAATGCTATAACTGCACAGGCCAATACCTGAAAGTCTGACTCAAAACCTAATCCAATTTGACTTGTATTTGTCTAACTTTATTAAGGTTTAATAGTATTCAGCAGTGCTTCAGTGTCCTGATCTAGCAATGACTCACACATATGCTCTGAGTTACACACTTGGCACTATTGTTCACAGTCCCTGTGAGCCTAAATGCAAGTTGGCAGTTGATCAGAAACTAATACTATAAGGGACAGGATGCCATCCAGAGGGACCTGGCCAAGCTGAAGCAATGGGCCCATGTGAACCTCAGGAGGTTCAACAAGGCCAAGTGCAGGGTCCTGCACCTGGGTCAGGGCAACCCCCAGCATCAGTACAGGCTGGGGGATGAAAGGATTGAGAGCAGCCCTACCTGGGAGGACTTGGGAGTACTGGTAGATGAAAAGCTGGACATGAACCAACAATATGCGCTCGCAGCCCAGAAGGCCAACCACATCCCGGGCTGCATCAAAAGTGTGGCCAGCAGGTGGAGGGAGGTGATTCTGAGCCTCCACTCTGCTCTGGTGAGACCCCACCTGGAGTCCTGCATCCAGCCCTGGAGCCCTCAGCACAGGAAAGACATGGACCTGTTGATGCGGGTCCAGAGGAGGGCCACCAAAATGATCAGAGGGATGGAGCACCTCTCCTGTGAGGACAGGCTGAGATAGCTGGGGGTTGTTCACAGCCTGGAGAAGAGAAGGCTCCAGGGAAACCTTATTGCAGCCTTCCAGTACTTAAGGGGGCTTATAAGAAAGATGGGGACAGACTTTTTAGCAGGGCCTGTAGCAACAGGAGAAGGGGTAATGGTTTTAAACTAAAAGAGGGCAGATTCAAACTAGATACAAGGAAGATATTTTTCACACACTGGCACAGGTTGCCCAGAGAGGTGGTAGACACCCCATCCCTGGAAACATTCGAAGTCAGGTTGGACAGGGCTCTGAGCTGCCTGATCTAGTTGAAGATGTCCCTGCTCATGGCAGGGGGGTTGGACTAGATGACCTTTAAAGGTCCCGTCCAACCCAAACTATTTTATGATTCTGTGATAAACAGCTGTACTATATAATATGTACTCAGTAAACTCTTGTAGAGCAAATCTCTTAAAATCTATTTCCTAACAATATGTTAGTCATGGATATATTTGACTAACAACTCGTTCATATACCTGAGCAATCACCTTATTTAATCAGTGAATGCTTTTATCTTTAAACCATTTTTTGCCACCATGAATAGCAGTTGCACACATGCCTAGCTGTGGGACATAGCATAACCCCCTTCAGCAATCTTCTCACATGTTTTCATACTTGTATTTCTTTTGTCTAAGTGCTATCAAATTATGCCTCTCGGAAGGTGCATGCTTTTGTTCCTTAACCACATTTAATCTGGCCCACAACACAGTTTGTTTTTTTGGGGTTTTTTTTTTGACTCAAAGTTGCCCTTTTCATGCAATCCCCTGTATCTGAAAACATTAATTCTCTCACTTTTATCAGCCGGTCTCCAGGTCGTAGTCTCCCATCACTTTTGGCAGGATCCTGAACAATGTCATGAATGTAGCAGCCAATGTTATCATTGCCTTTGGTCACTGTAAAACCCAGACTACCCTTTTCCGACTTTGTCATAGTGACTTGGAGCTCTACTTCCTAGGGGAAGAAAATAGCACTTTACAACACAGACAGACAGGAGCAATTTGAACGCTTTAGTGAATTTAAGACAGTTAGAAACAGACAACTGATTTACCTATTGGTTTAAGTGGAACATTAGCCTGGACAGTACCAAGACATGTCTCAGCAGGCTCAGCTTAGCTGCTTCAAGGAAGCACTTCTAATGAATTCAGACTGACTACTGTTTTGCATGGAGCTAACCTTGGGCCAAAGGCCTATGATCTAAACAAAACTGTGAAGGCACATGCCAAAATGGATACCTTATTTTATCCTCAACCAGCTGCCATATATAAAAAAAGTCCAAATAAGTGTTTTCCAAATAAGACAACACATCAGGAATTATTCAACTAGAGAAAGTAGGTCAACATATTTTCCTACAATGACATACAACACCATAGCTTATCTCGGAATTGAACACATGTTTTGCCTATTTAAATTTGCATGAATTTTGATTTGAAAGATACAGATCTGCCTCATTTGCATAGAAACTCACAGAGCACCAGGAAGGTTTGAGAAAAACTTCTGAAGAGACTAAGAAAAGGATAGTTTGTTTCTTCTTACAATGGAGTATAAGCTAGAATAGCTTTGTAACCTGAAAGAACCTCACAAATGAGACATATCAAGGCTCAATTTTCATTTTTTCAACCCGTGAATAGATTAATTGAGGATATGGAAGCAGAAGTTCCTTCTGATACACAACACATTTCTGGGGTGGCAAGAAGCTAGTCTCAAGTCTCAAAAAATACGCTGCATTTTGCAGCAGAGCAGAAAGTCTTTGGGATTCATAGATATAAAGGCAGCAAAGAAGAGGGTTGCCCTGATATGCCTGCTGTCCCGATTTATCCTTTGATCTCCAAAGGACCACACAGAAACTAAGAGGGCAGAAGAAAAATATCTGCCATTTAAACTTCATCTGAGTTTAGAGGTAGGTAAATATTTAATGCCAAATTTTCCAGGCTGAAATGACACACAAAATAGACATATACACATCTACCTATGTACACCTGGATGCCTCCACATTCACAGATGGTAATATATCAACTCAAGAGCCCAGACAGAAAATGCCTGCAAACATTTGTATGAGCAACTGCAGTTCACTGGTTACAAATGGCATATGCATGTGTGCCATTTATAAGGCACATGCCCAGGTTAGTGCAAGTATAACCTACAACTATCCCATTTGTAAGTTAATATGCCTAACTTCTATTTAGTCACTCCCAATACCATGGCTAAAACAACTCCCAGTTGTCCACAGCAGGAGGTACATTTACACTACTGAAAGACAGAAATAGTAAATTACTGGCTCATATTCTTCAGCATTTTTTTCCAACTGGCTGAGTAATGAATCCATTCCTCCTAGGTGTGGTGTCAGCTCAGAAGCAGGAGTAGCATAACAGTCATTTATTAAAACGGATGTGGTAACATCAGGAACAGTTCTACAGGTTGGGATCAATGGCAAATCCAACGGTACATTGCTACAGATAAACAAGCAAAAAACAAGGATCAGCTTGTATAATGTGGCTGTCACCTGTAAATTAATATAAGGACCATTATTGAATTTATGCAGATCTAACAAGCAAAACAAAACTATTTTTGTAAACACCTTCTGCAATATTAGAAGCATCATTATAAAGAGCATACCTGTCCTCAAGCTCTGACTTGCTAGGAGCCTCATGATCAGAATATAAGATGGTGCGAACAGCCTCCTCCTGACCACAGTGTGCCTCATACTGACTGTGTGCCTGTGTCATAGCTTCATCTGAAGTTTGGTATAGCGCAGAACTCCAGCCAAGGCCCACCTGTGCTGGCGAGTCTATCACCTCCTCATCACCACTCCTGCTGCTGTCACTGTAGCTGTCTCTTCTAGAGGGGGATTTTAGCCTTTTCTTGCTCAGATCAGTAGTTTCATTTTCATCTGAGCTGTCACCTTGTTCTCCATTTGATGGACCAGAAACTTCTCTGCTGACATCTGGAAATACTTGTTGGGGTGAATGGATGGGAGTCTGCAGAGAACAAGGACATTTAATTAATCAAACTCCAGTTTTCATGACAAAAGGAAGTTGCAAAGACTGCATAAAATTACCAAAAGCAATTAGTTAGTGGCTCTTTCCATTTAGATGCGTAAACATCTAAACATTAGAGACTGCGTAAACATATCATAACACAGTTTTACCAAGTTCAACACAATGCAGTCAAGACAAAGTGTGCAAATCTGCAAATTCATCTACGGAAAACAAATATACTCTTGGCTTTAGCCTTGGAGAGCCTACTGACAGATGCCTTTAAGCTATGCCCAGCAGTCATCTAGGCAATTACCATGATATCCCCTCCAACCAGAAAACACTGCTGATGCTTACAGTGCAACTTGAAGTCAAACTAATCTCACACAGGAGGGAAACAGGGAAGCTTCAGCAAAAAGCTACATAACAGACTACAAAAACTATGATAATTTACACCAAACGGAGACTGTTCAGCCAAGTTATTAACTCCCATGAGAATGAAGAACAGTTTTGCCGATAATCACATATTCCCAAGGATGATGTCAGCTAGCAGACACACAAAGTTTAAAAGCTTAATTTACGCTTTTATGGCCAAATTCTTGTGTTCCTGAACACACCAATCTGTGACAATGTTATAAACAAAAATCGTCATTTGTTTATTGGTTTTGCTCTTCTTTTAATATATGTACTGTTTTATTAAAGTTGTTCCATACAACAAACAGGTTCATTACAGGACTAGTTATTTGTATTATTAGTTTGTTCAGTTGCTTCTCTCTTACTCTAATTTTAACTTCACTCAAATTTGTGTTTGTACATTTAAGTTTGTTATCAGACTTGAATGGTTTCTATTGTTTGAAAATGATATTAAAACAACTTAAACTGAAGACCTGTCTCCATCAGTTTTACACTTTCCTGTATTATGGAAAGCCTACTTTTCAGCAAAAAAGAATGTAGAGGGAAATTTGCCTGAAATACATTTAATTTCCACTTCTTCCAAGTATCCTAAAATGGCTTTCTGTTCTTTCAATTTACTTATTGAAGCAGTTTGAAAATATTCTTTGGGATACCTCCAAATTCCAAGTAAATAGGGCAATCTTTTCCCTGGTTTTACATGCATCAAAGCCAGACATGTTGGTGTTTTGCAGAATATTCTTCACATATATTACAGAAATATCCAAATTCTGAGATCAGCGTCAAACCATTGGGCTGCAAAGAAAGCCCTGCTACAGCAACAGTGTATTAAGCCAATTTCCAACGTCTTAAGCCACAAAATGGAGAGGGAAAAAAAATAAACTATTGAAGCCCTGCATTCTTTTCACCTTTCCACAAGATGCTTAGTACACTCCTGAAGAATTTACTGTAAGAACCATGTCTCTGTAAGCATCCTCCCCACCTTTCCACCTGCATTTTGCATTTAACTAACCCACCTACCAGATCAAATAAATGAACATTCAAACAGGAATTAAAAAAAAAAAAATTCAAAAAAAATCATATGCCATACACCTTACCAACAAAGAAGGATCGATGTCTGGTAGTATACCAGATGGTGGTCGACAAAGGAGAAGAGAGACTTCTGGAGATGTTCCCCTCAGAGCAGAGATGACTTCCTATGGCCACAGTGAAATTCATTATTAAATGCAGACTCCCCAAAACTTGCAGGACATGACATGACAGCATGAGTTTCATTACTAAGATACAAACCTGCTGGGATAAACCCTTTAGCGATGCCCCATTCACTTTCAGAATGACATCCCCAATTTCTATCTGCCCACTTTCTGCAGCGGGCTGCCCAGGGAAGAGCTTTTTCACTCTCACAATAGTTGAGCCCAATTGCTCAGGGGTGAGGTTATCTTCACGGCAGAAACTGAACCCAAGGCCTGAGCTATTCTTCAACAGCTTTACCTCAAATGTGTTCTCTGCAAAAGAAACATTAACTTATTATTTCCTACAGCACACTGACCATGAAAAAATGTGGCTGCCTCTTTTACTCCAGACATGACAATGCACACTCTCCCCCTCACATTACTGAACACAAGCATTATCTAAAAGATCCCCCCAAGTTAAAAAGAACCAAAAGCTGATCATGACTTCTCAATCTGCTGGCTTTCCCTGACAACATCCACACTATACAAAAGGAAGTCCATTAAGGAGCCTGTTAAAGTACAGAGTGACGCAACCTTTCTGGCCACTGGTCAGACATTAGTGAGAACACCAACTGGAGTGCCTGGCAGTCAGGATAAATCCCATGCAGGAAGACCAAAAGGTATCTGCAGTGGTTTCACCATCTGGGTAGGCTTCCCTCCACTTTCACAGATCTCCAGGAAGAGAAGCTGAAATATGCCAACCTCTAGTCAGCTAAACAAATCCCTCTTCTCTCTTCATCCAGCTCTTGATGTCTTCTCTCACCTGGACAGGAACAGCAGGACCTACAGAAGCTCTCATTTGTATATGAGTATCTTAACCTTCCCTCGGCACTCCTTAGCAGTACCAGAGATAGCAGCACCCCTTTTACTCCAACCTTGCTAAAGCCCTGGCCTCCACGGCTGGTGAAATTGGGAAGCAACAAGGAACAGTGAGACAACAGTTAATAGCGACTAAACAAAGTTACCAAGATGCGAAAGGAAATCTTAAAAACAAACGCAACAGCACAAAAAGGATGGGATTGCATACGCAGGGCCTCAGTACAGACTGCTACCAGCTCTTTCTCCTGTCTGTCTTTCTAGTCAACAGAAGATTTGAAGAAAAATATCACAAAAACTAAAGGATGCTTTGAAAGTTCAGACAATTGTCCTATGTGACCTGACCTGCAGTGACAAAGCTGTAATCTTTGGCATTTGTAGTTTTTATCGCTGGTTTCTCCTGTGGCTCACATTGCCCCACCTGATTTGGAGGTGTGCATTGTGGTGTTACTGGAGCATGAACCTTGGCCACAGAAAGCTGACCTTTTTCCAACAGCAGATGCACCACCTAAAGAGATGAAACATTCTCCAGTTAACTGGCAATGGTCATGGAGATAGCAGAGTCTAGAGTACATGTTTCTTTCTAACTTGTCAGGGTCCTAAGTTCTACAGCAGCAAACTTTACAGACACTTTCCTCCCCATACACCCTCCATTTGTTCCTTATTTTAAGGCCTGTTAAGTAACAACCTCTGAAATACACTAATAGACTTGCAAGACACTTGCCAACAGAGAGTAAGAAAGAGTTTTCTTCCAATAAAGCTGTGAGTGGGTTAAGAAGTATCAAAGACAATGTCACTTTCACATGCATACCGGGAATAGAGTTAAAGGCATTTTATAAAGTGAGCACAGGTAGTAGTCCTTAGCAGCTCTGAATGTGTACATTTACTGGCTATTTTCAAGTGTGCATGTACTTCCACATATAAAGCAGCTGCCATAAGTAGCATTATTAAATGAGGAGACACCACTGACACAATCAAGTGCTATCCAAAAAGGCTAAGACTCAAGTAAAGCTACTGACCCAGCATGCAAATACAGCTGCATATATGGAGACCCTTGTCTCCTCAGTGGTTCAGATTCAGGACCTGTCTGTAACATGCTGCTACAGCTGTTTTCCAACCTGTGCACCTGGGCTTCCTTCCTGTGAAGCCCAGGGACAAGGAGAAAACAATTCCATGCAGACCTCTAGCCCGCACACAGAGACAGAATTTCACTAGGGCAGGCAGTGAGACTCGAGACCTAGGAAGCCAAGGAGTCTAAGAAAGCACACCTAAAGCAACCAGGACACTAGGGGGAATTCCAGTCTTCAGGTTCCTTTACCTTTTTTCACTCATGAAGATCTAGTTTACTACAGATAGGAGTAGAACCAGCAGCCGCTTACCTGCCCTGTGTTTCTCAGCATTTCAACTGCTTGCTTATGGGTAGCACCTTCCAAACTGATCCCATTGACGGAGAGCACGCGGTCACCTATGAATGATTGATTAATAATTTAAGAAAAAGTTGGCAGAACAACATCTATAGAACATATATGACGCACAGAAACCTTCAAGTCTCAGCTAACAAGGACAGCTATTGAAGTAAATTCTCACTCCCCTCCACACTCTGAGTCAAGAAGAGAACTTGCAACTAAACTATACGGTTGTACTCAATGATCTTAAAGGTTTTTTCCAACGTAAATGATTCTACGGGATAACCCCATGTCAAAGCTAGTGTTAACCATTGGACTGATAGCCTGCCACAAAGTTCAGACTCTTTATTAAAAACAAATCTTAGTCTACAGTGGAAATTCTCACTTCATAAAGAATGAGGCCTGGCTCGCAAACAAGAAAAGCCGTAACAATTAGAATGATTTTCTGTATTGAGTTGCCCAGCATGATAAGTAAGAAGGCCACAAAAAATACAAAGCCCTCTCTCTCCATGGCTGGAAGAGAAGTGTTCTCGATTAGAACAGGCTGCATTAGGAAAAAAAAAAAATCCTGCAGCCTATCTCCTGTTTTTCTCCTCCACAGCAGTTCTCTGTTGGTTCTGTGGTTGTTCTACACTATTTTTTTAATCCTAACCTGCAGAATCAGCTATCAAGGCAATATTTAAAATGACAACTGCAAGTGCACTAGCTTGGAAAAACAGCTCTTCCCAGTGAAAAAGGTACAATGAAAGGAGGCAGAGTTCCTAGCTCCTAGGCCACAGTGTATGGTCAAGTCCATCACAGTTATATGCCCTTTTTTCACATTAAGAGTCCCAACTGAAAGAACTGAAATATTACCTTTTTCTATTCTGCCATCTGCTTCAGCTGCTCCCTTAGGAATAATCGCTTTCACATAAATACCACCATGCCTTATGCTAGTATTTACACCACCCTAAATGGAAAGCAAAAATAGGATATATTAGTCTTTTTACAGTGAGACTACTTAATAATTAAACAGTGTCACACAAGGAAAACTGTACTCAGGAAGCACTTGGGCTATTGGCACGTAAAAAGAACAGCCAAACTATCAAATGCAAAATGTTACACAAAGTATATTTTTGCAGTTATGCAATTTATTACGAATGAAGTTGGAGTGGGAAGATTATAATCACAATGCATCACAATGCAATGCCCTTCAGCAGAAGCATGTCTGCATTATGCTGGACTTTACATGCTCAAAGGTCGGAGATGTGTGAAAGCACAGCATGCCATAGCCAAAGATGCATACCCACGCAGTGTCCTACTCCAGTACACCCTCTCTGATGTAACAGGAAAGTAAGGAGTGCTGCTTTCTCTCAGCTTATCCAAGTTTGAGGGTCTAAGGTGAAAAACTCTGCCCAAACTCAAATGGCATTGTTTTTGCCATTTGAGGGTCTTAGCTTTTCTGCTCATTGCAAAGGGATTGGACTAGATGATCTTTAAAGGTACCTTCCAACCCAAGTCTTTGTATTATTCTGGCTCACTGCTGCACCATCAGTGCTTCTCCACAAACTGGGAGAGAAGAGGGAGACGAACAGTGTATTAACATTCGCTCCCAAAGCCCACAGTACTACATGTGAAAACTTAAAACACAGAGCTAATTGTATACCTCTTCTTTTCACCATTGTACAGGATAACAATGCAAGGGGCAGAATGGAGGCTGAAAAAGGAAAGGTCAATGAAGATACCACTTGATCATCCTTTAAGGGAAATCTTTGCATCAATTGGCATCTTCTAACGTTTTCTAGAAAGCCAATGCATGCATACAGGAGGCTTGATGCTATTCAATAATAAACTCCTGCTG